>NC_056745.1:1391635764-1391810764 GCF_019279795.1 Protopterus annectens | reverse complement strand
GTGTGTGTGTGTGTGTGTGTGTGCCTGAGTTGTTTTGTGTAGTGGTAATGTAATGAAAAGTTCTTTTTAGGGTACAGTGTGCGTTAGGAGTAGGTTTAGGGTTAGCACACATCACTAAGGGGAAGTAGGGATACTATTCTGTGGTTTGTGTCTGGCATAGAAGTGAAATATGAAACTGAAATAACTATTCATTTAATTTTGCACTGCATGTTCTTTTATGGATTTTCACTTTACAAAGAAAAAAGTCTTACTCTAATGGAAACTAAGAATCTTAATTTGCAAAGAAAAGCGTTACATCTGATGGAACGTAACAAGCTTCTGTCTTCCCTATAGCTGTTTCTGTTTCTTTTTATGTGAATTCAGTAGTTCAAAGCAAAGAATCAAAAGTGTTGGTCTTCAACATCCGAACAAGTAGACAAATAAACATATAAAAGTACATTTAAAAAAGAGAATTATCCTAATGCTTTAGTAAAGGAACACATGATATAATTATATTGTAAGAGAACTGTTGTTTAGACAATGGCAAAGGAGGCATTATTGATTTTAAAAGTGGAAAATAAAGATGAGCATTTTTGATACTGCAGGGATGTTGACAAACTGACAAATTGGGTATGATTTTGAGTTCTTTGATATTTATAAACTCTTTCTCTTTTAGGGTATTTTCCCATCCAGTTATGTACACTTGAAAAATGCAAATGTGAAGAACAAAGGGTAAGCAGTGTTGTTTTTGTTTCTAATGTAACAATCACACCATCAGCAGTTAATTTCATTTCTTGCTGACATTTATGAGCTGTACCTCCAGTAGTATTTTGAAGAATAAGACTGTGCTTTGTTTTTTTTTTTTTTTTTTAGTTAGTTATGTTTTGTAGGTTCATACAACAGACCCATGGGGCATGTTTCCTAGTGTAGTCCAGGATAGTAAAGTCAGGACCAAGGTGTCATACCAGTTCTATACTTAATGTATCACAGAGTCTGGTGATTGAAGGCACTTATAGTGCCAAGTGCATGGCAGTGTTCTTTGTTATCACTGTTTGAAACCCTCCTAGTGCAATAGACTCTCTTTCCCTGATCTTTAAATTCTCCTCGGAGGGGAAACACACTGTGCCATTTGTCAGTCTTGCAGTTTATTCAAAGACTGCTGTTATTTAGAAGGCTTTCACTTGCATATCTTTGAATTCACTTACACAAAGTAATTTCTTAGTATTTGTAGCTGTCATTAACCTGGCGGTAGTCTCTAATGATCACATTTCTGGTGACATGAATCATCCTGTTTTTCATCGTAAGCAATGCTGCAATTTATTTTTGAGTTTGGATCCCATGTCACTAAAAGTAACTGCATCCATGTACTATGTTGCTTGCTTGTCTGAGGCATACACACTCACAAACAGACACAATCACTCTTACTAACTGATTGATTGACTGATTGAAAGATGAAGTAATGGATAATTCTTGATCATAGTCATCAGAAGACACAATCCACTGTCATAGCCCAGTTTTCTCACAGTCTGTGTAAATGCTGTTTTAGTTCTCTAAAAGCAGGTGTTAGGCCTAATGGAACCAGTTAAGTCAACAAAAAGTAAGTAAATACATTGTAGCCCTTATAAGAACATTTGGATACTGATTGTGACAATAGTTGCTGTGTGAACTACTGGCTTATAAAAGCCTTTATTTTCACTGTCTGCATTTCTTAGCACAAAAAATATTAATCCATTCCATTTACACACATTCTCAGCCAGAAGTTTTAAAAAAGAAGAACAGCTTCAGTAACACTGAAGGGTGGTATACATTCTTTTAAACTTGTATTGGGAACCGTTTGTTCTGCAAAGAAATAGAGGTCTGCGAGGTCTTCATAATTTGTTAGCGGAATTGTGGATTTTTTTTTTTTCTGAAATGATAGCTTTGAACCTGTTAGTCCTGGAGGCACATAGAAAATTACTGTATTTCAAATTGCATCAGAAACTACATTCCATTCCATGTAGCAATTCATTTCCATTAAGGACCACAAATAAGAGTTGTCTAAGTGGAGTGGAATATCTGTAAGAGGAAATATAATAGCAACAAATGGAAGGTTTTATTTACTGTAACCATCATAATTAATATGATTGCGCCAAGTTCCACAGTTTGTTAGAGTTCAGTATTGTTGCCTCACAGGTCTTGTAGGTTTTCAATGTTTCTTCTGTGTGAAGTGCAAATGCAGATACATAGCTGCCTTATCCAGTGCCTGCAACCATTCTCTGATCTGGTACCCCTTGACAAAATTGATGAGAGAAAAAAAAAAGGCTGCTATGTGGTGGCTGGCTGATGCTCCTGAAATACAGGAGCCAACCAGCCACCTAGATACCGCTACTGCATAACACCACAGTACAGGAGCAATTAAAAAACAATCTGTTATCTAGTACTACCTGTTGCAGTAGCCAGTCAGTTCCCATTTCTGCACTCCACCCCCACTCCTCCTTCCTTGGTTGAGCAGGAAGGAAAAAATCTTCTGTTTCCTTAACTATAGCAAACATATTGCTGCATTTGTAATAAGCAGGTGCTACAATTTACGCAGAAGGAACAGTTATTCGAATAAAAAAAGAGTAGTTTGAATTGTAGCAAGCAGATGTTGCAGTTTATGCATAGAGAACATGGAGCACTAAATCATTTAAGCTATGTGAAAAAATAAATAAATAACTATATAACTTTGGTTTAAACTGTAGCAAACTGTTTGCAAGCAGATTTTACAGTTTCTACCACCCACAAAATGCTGCAGAGCTCAGATCTGTATATATAGAAAAGAGAAATTATGTTTTTCATTGAAATGTTGTAGTAAACTGCTTGCTATATTTGCAGCAAGCAGTTGGTAAAGTTTATGCTCAGGGCACACACAGTGCTAAAGCACTAAATTTATGAAAAACATAACTTCAATTTAAACTGTAGCTAGTTGCTACAGTTTATGCCACCCATAGAGTGCTACAGCTCTCAAATTTACCATAAAAGTAAAAGAAACGAAAAAAATGTTTTTCTCTTTTAAATTGTGGGAAGCTGCTTGCTACATTTGTAGCAAATAGTTTCTATAGTTAGACTATACACAGAATGTGACAGTATTCAGCTTTGATTACAAATGCAATACAGATATTTGAAAGCTGGTATACAGCAGCACTTCTAATAAAAAATGATCAGGATTGGCTGATCACACCCTCTAACACTTCAACCCAACCTTGTTGTGCTATTGTGTACGTCTTCCCTTTGTCATGTTGATTTTACAAAGTGCTTTGATTTTCTTCTGCATCCCAAAGTCATGCTATAGATGAATTGGCATTACTCAAAATTATTTGTGTGTGTGTGTGTGTGTGTGTGTGTGTGTGTGTGTGTGTGTGTGTGTGTGTGTGTATGAAAGATTGGCAAACTGTTCAATAGTAGTCCCTCCTCCTTATGCCCTGCGAGTGCCAAGACAGGCTTTGACTTCTCCAGGACTCTGAACTGGATTAAGCGGGTAATCAGAGAATGAATGAAATATCAGGGTGAGTGTTATGTTAGTTACTGTGAATTCTACTTCAGTATTTGAAAGCAGAATGGTGGAAACTATACTTTCTCAGGAAAATTCTTACTCTGATGTGACAAGATTTCTGCCTTTGTAACACAATGAGAACTGTTAAGAAAAAAATATTAAGGAAGAAGCTAGCAGTAATGCTTTATCAATTAGCACCCCTTACCCGAGTTATTTCAATTTTCTCTTTTGTTCTGCAGCAAATCACTCTGCTCTTCTGTATGCATGGTGGTCATTCATGCACTTAGAGGCAGTAATAGTGCATTTACACATGTTGTAAACCATATCCTGTTTGTTTAAGACAGTTTTTGGGGCTGCTTAATGAACTTAAGTATATAAAAGATTGTGTAACAGCATGCCATGATCAGTGATTGGTTCACTGACATTTCCAACTCTCTTTGCTCTTTTTAGCTTCCTTCAGCATTTTGTCAGTGACCAAAAGGTGTTGGAAGGTTCCGGAAGTGATTGCTGACTCCTCATCAAAGTAGGCTAGTGCTGTCTGTTTTGTTTAGTGGTTTGATTTTTAAATGATGTATGTGGTCTAAAATGGAAAAACATACTTCTGGCCATATCTTGATCCCCTGCATTAAAGTAAGTGATTAGTTATAGTTTGTAAATTATTCTAACGCAGGAATTATCTTATTAGAGCAGTCAATTCTAAGGTGACTTTCCTAGCCTCACCATCTTCTTCCTGTTTGTCCTCCTCAGTGTTTGTAGGTTCATAAATAAGTACTAAGCAATTGGAAAAACAATGGCCGACTCAGGATAAAACGGATCCACAAATCTTTTTAATGTAAATATCGCAGTCACGGTCAAAAATGTAAAGCAATTAAAAATTGTTGGGGCACACAACTAAGTGCTTTCATTCGGATCCCTCAGTCTTCATCAGAGCTGTACAGAAACAAAGGTAGCAGTATTAAATAACTAGTTCCATTAACTAATTAATTCAAACCAGCCAATCCCTGCAAACAAACAGAACTCCCTTAAAGGTATATTACCAAATGCCCTATTGTACAAACAAAATAGTAAGCGCATTGTTAATAATTCACCTTTTTGTAACAGTTTATGAATTTGAACATCTTTAATTTCATTTGTAATCAAATACACCTTTTTTAAACCATTTTGAACAAAATAGTAAATTAGTAAAAATTTAACTAAACACTATTCTAAAAATATATATGCTTTTATGTCTCTGATCACACACATCTCTAAACTGTTTGCTTCCTCTTAGAATAATTGGAACCCTAACATTAACACTGGTTAGCCCTCATCATCAGGATACACGAAATAGAAATATTGTCATTAAGAACTGGCACCATAGAGGCATTCAGCCTCAGTTGCCAAACTAATACTTTAACTTCAAGCATGTTCTCTGTGTCTTCACCCCAAGTGTTCCTCACTACATTATCCTTGACAAAAAACACAAATTTTTTATATGTTTCCCATTGTGAACAATGCCTACTAAGGGTGTTAGTGGATTTCTGCTTCTTAATGTCAAACAAATGTTTTCTTATTCTTTCTTTTGGTTTTACCCATGTAGAACACGTTACAGCTTGTTCAGTTAGCCAAGTATACCACCCCAGAACTATCACAATTAAATCTCCCCGGACAAGTGATACCACTGCCATAGCCATCCACTGTGACATAAGGTCCTTTATGGATAAACCTGCAATAGCGACATTACAGTTTTGTTAGATGGCTTAGCTCTGCTGAATGATATGCAGCAGATCTAATGTCAGTTCATTGGTGACATGTGAGTGATGGCATTTTGAATGCTGCATTTGGTAAAACATCAGAGATGAACTATTCCCAATGACTATGAGGTGTGCCAGACCTTCTGCAGCTCCATTGTTTGCACTGCATCAGTCAGCATGACTTGTTATTGCTGAGCATCATTACCAGCAGTAAAAGGACTCTGCTAATCGAAGGGCTGATATGGAACAAGTAACAGCACCTCCTCCTACTACAACCCACTGTAGTCCACTATCCCAAGCCAGCACACTGCTGCTACCAACAGTGCTTCTGACCACAAGTGCATTTCAAAAATAAAGTCCAGCATGAGTACATTTTCACAATAGCCAAAAGGTGTGAGCCCTTTAAATGCACAATATTAAGTAAAAATCTTTCTCCAGTTTATTCACTGCAGATCACCACCTCCACCCAATATCCTTCACTGCATAGTGATAGTGTGAGTACTCATTCTTCAATATCAGCTATATATATTCAGTATAACTGAACAGTACCTCACAGTGAGCTGTACATACTACAGACCACACCTGCAGTTCTGAAATAAAGTAAAAAAATCTCTTACATAAACTAAGTTTACTAGCCCCCCTCCACCCATTACCTTTATGGCATACAGTAGGGATTTGATGCACAAAATTTAAATTCATACTAATCAAGTGGTAAATGCTTTTGAGCAGTACTGAGCCAAACTGCAGTTGTAGTTCTCAGTAAAGTACATCAGAGCCAAATAGATTAATTAATAGATTTTAAAAACTCCCCAACCACCCACCATGCCACCCCTTCTTAATACTTTTGTGGCATACAGCAGTAAGTTAACACAAATTTCATTCAAAATAGTGAACTGATAAATGCTTCCCATTTCAACTGCATAATGAATTAAGTACTTGGTTCATTATCATCTCCTACTGTGGATTGTTGTCTTGTTGTAGTGAAAGGATGTGATGTATTTCAGTGAAGCAATGGCTGTACAGTGTAAGGCCTCACAAGGCAGGCAGGTTGTGCTAGTGAGGTCAGATAAAATTGTCGAAGGTGATGGCAGTCCATTGCAGTAATTGTTTCTAAAAAAAATTTCTACATGTAGAATAGCCAGAAACATGTTGAAGTGGCACTGGAGGAAGCAACCCTCAGGTCTGAAGGAGCCCAGAGTACTGCTGGGAAAGAACAGAAGACAAGTACAAGTAGTTTAAGAGAGCATGATGCAGTTGGATTAAAGCTGAAAGAATACCCATCTGATGAGGTGCTCGGAGATGAAAGGAAACTTTGGTGTTGTAAAAAATTATATATCCTTGGAAGGTGCAATGTAGATAAACAGTCCGTGGTTAAAGATGAGATGACAAGAATAAACTGACACTTTTGGAGCTAGTGAACTAAAGTGGAATAGAAAGGGTTGTTTTACATCAGGTGTCAGAGTTTTCAATATGGGCAAGAATCTTGAAAAAGGGAGTCTGTAAACTCTGAGCTTTGGCTGGCTAAGACCTACCTGCAATCAACTGGACGTATAAGTGAATTTAAGTAAATCTTTATTTGCACTTTTTTCAAATAATACAGCATTTAAATTGATTTATTTGTGTCGCAATGAATAATATCTAGCTGGAAGTTGTGGCTCTTTTTTCAGTTAATGCTTGTTAGAATTTAGTGCTTGTTAGAATTCCTGCATGGCCAGTGATAAGTGGGGGTAGTTTCACTTCATTGATATTCGGTTTCTGCCTTATATAAGTGGTACACTTTGGATTATTTTCTGCTTAAATTCTGAGCTTTGGCTGGCTAAGACCTACCTGCAATCAACTGGACGTATAAGTGAATTTAAGTAAATCTTTATCTGCACTTTTTTCAAATAATACAGCATTTGAATTGATTTATTTGTGTTGCATTGAATACTATCTAGCTGGAAGTTGTGGCTCTGTTTTTTCAGTTAATGCTTGTTAGAATTCCTGCATAGCCAGTGATAAGTGGGGGTCGTTTCACTTCATTGATATTCGGTTTCTGCCTTATAAGTGGTAAATTTTGGATTATTTCCTGCTTAAACTCTGAGCTTTGGCCAGCTAAGACCTACCTGCAATCAACTGGACATATAAGTGAATTTAAGTAAATCTTTATCTGCACTTTTTTCAAATAATACAGCATTTAAATTGATTTATTTGTGTTGCATTGAATACTATCTAGCTGGAAGTTGTAGCTCTGCTTTTTTCAGTTAGTTCCCCACCCACCCTCCATGCTTTTGTTTTGATGTTAATCTTGGTGGCTTTGAAACTGCCCGCCCCTCTTGTAAATTTGCATTTGGATACTCCTCCTGGGCCCATCTCATTTGCTCACTCAAAAAAAATGTGCTCTTTATTCATCTGCTTTTACTGTAATTGTGTTTCTTCTTTATTACTTTATTTTGCTTTTGCGTCATCTTAAAAGTACTCAATTGTATTTATTACTGCTTGGTATAACTATTATTCTAAGCCTTTTGATGTAAGCACCTGGGCTTCAAACCAGTTGTTTTACATTAAGAAGGTTTGTGGACTGCACTGTTGTGGCAGGACAGGTAGCTTACATCCTTCTAAGTTGGGAACTGCTGATTGAAGGCTCTGTGTCTGTTATTCTAAAAGTGTATTAGTTCTGGTTTAAGTACTTGGACTTCAGGCCAGTCATTTTACATTAAGAAGGTTGGTCGGCACTCTTGTGGGAGGAGAGGCTGGACTCTGCCCTTCTGAGCTGAGAATTTCTGGTTAGAGGCTTATAGTGCCTGCATATTTGAACTGTTTCTCACTGAAATTGGTGTGCCTTGTTTGCTTTGTTTGTATAACTTGAGAACTAATCCAGGCCTTCATTTTTGGAGAAGGTTCCCCTGCACCCCAGTGGTGGGAGTGTGCAGTTAGAACTTGTCTGATTGATTACTGGTTAATTGGGTAATTTGTTTAAAAGCATTTTCTGATTGCTTGTAGTCATCTAAAGCTGTTTTAAGTGTATTTTTATTGTTTGTAGTCATTTAAAGGTGTTTTAAGTGTATTTATTTTACTGTTTTTGCCTTATCTTTTCAAAAAATAAATTTACTTGTTTCCCACCTTTTTATGCTAGTATAGTCCAGTTTTCAGGCTAGGGCTGAATTCAGGGCTGTGTTACAAGTTTCTGAGTTGCCCATACCTTACTTGGATAAAAGAAGGTTTCTCTGTTCACCTATGAGATAGAGAGCTTTGAGCAGCCATCTGTCCCTGGAGGAGTGGTTCCAGCCCAGAAGTTAGTAGTTTATAGGCCATTTTGGGCTAATTTCTATATCTTTCATTTCCCTGCTGTAAAAAATGCGTTTGCACAGTTTTGCATGTCTGGGCAGCGCCGGTTAGCTGGGGTTAAATTATTCCCGGCTCCACCAAGTCTCCTCTTCAGTTTATCCCTTGAAAGTAGTCTAACTCTCAACCTAAGCACTTAAAAAGCATCCTACAGTCCAGCACTTGCTCATACCTAATAGCAAGCACTAATATACCCCAACACTTGATTGCCCAGCAGGACAAGGCTCTCATTCACCCCTCAACAACCAAGCGACTAAGCAGCTCAACCTACTATTCAGGCATAACCAAAGGGCAATTTCAGGTATACTCTCCAGTCCAGCTGGTGAACCTGGGTATCCTGAGGCAATGTTACAACTGCCTCATGTACACAGACAACCCTCTCCTCCTACTACAAAACATTAACATATGCGAGAGATGCAATTATATAGCTAAACTGGAGGCTAAGCTCTCTCCACCCAAGACTGGATTAGGCAGTCATGAGGAGAAGGTTAACACTTGCTCCAAACCCCCAGCCTCACACAGACATACTAAACCAGCACTGGCAAAAAATACACATAAATACACAAAATCATACTCGGAGGTTCTAAATAAAAAACCTGTAAAGGCATCAGAGACCTCCAAAGCAGACACCCAAAAAACCTGCACCCTCCCGTCACAAACCAGACAACACATAAAACACAAAATCAGTGTGCCGCACAAGCACAGCCCTTTAGCTGAAATAACATCCCTAACACACTAGTAATAGGCGACTCTATAGTCAGGCACACTGACGTCCTACTCACTAGGCTGGACAAGGAGAATGTTACTGTTAGCTGCCTGTCGGTAGCCAGAATCCGCCACATAACACAAGCACTCAGGTCACTCCAGAACAAGTACAAATATGACTCTGTCATTGTTCATGTTGTTGTGAATGACCTGAGATGTACCTCCCTGGACTACATGAAAAGAGACATGGAAGATCTCTCTGATCATGTAGCCCAGGCGGGTATGACCCTGACCCTGAGTAGCATCCTGCCCTCACCAAGAATGATACCGCAGTATAAAGAAAAATGATCAATTTCAACAATTGGCTAAGCTTCTGTTGTCATTCAAAGGGGATCCAGTGTCTGTCAGCCTGGGATGACATGCTCGACAAGCCTTATTGCTTTGCAAGAGATTGCTTGCACCTGTCACCCCTAGGCTTTTGAATACTGGCCAAGGCTCTTGCTTCCCCCATAGTGCCTTTTTTAGGCAAGGATCAAAAGGCAAACCCACCTCCGTAAACAGCACAAATAAAAAAATGAGGGTTATGCTACTCAACTGCAGGAGTTGAAATCTCAAAATGCACACGCTCAAAGCACTCCTCAGTATGGAGAACGTCGACATCTGTGCAGTAACTGAAACCTGGTTCAAGGCTCCACAGAGCACTCCAGCACTACCAGGCTACAACTCATACCACACATTTCGGCCACAGAACATGGACCGAAACACAAAAGGAGGGGGTGTATCCATATTCATCAAGGATACATACACCTCCAGGTTAGTGGTGCAGCATGATACCTCTGAAATCCTCCATGTGCAACTAACATTGGGCAAATCTGCAATTCAAATTGTGGCCTGCTACAGATCACCCTCTATGACCCGGGACCACCACTCCACCTTTCAGGAGACACTGGAAAACATGAAGGTCCTACCGAACACCCTGATATTGGGCGATTTAAATTACCCTACCTTTAACTGGGAAAACTACTCAAGTACAAACTCCCAGGTCCAGCGCTTCCTGGAATTTATCAACTCAAATGCCCTGAATCAGCTGGTATACTCCCCTACCAGAAGTGAAAACATATTGGACCTGGTCATCACCAACATGGGCGACAGGTGTTCTGCACCAGAGGTCAACCTGTCACTGATTAGATCAGACCATAAACTAATCACTCTGGATGTCCACACCACACCACCAACCCCAACCAAGGAAACCACAGTGAAAAACTTTTCTATAGCAAACTTCACCTTACTTAAGACAAGACAAAGGTGGTAGGTTTCACAGCCCCCACGCTAAAGGATAACAGTGTCCAAGATGCAGGAATCTTTACAAATGCACTCTATGAGCACCTACAAGGATGCATGGATCATGCTATCCCTAGCAAAACCAAGACTCACTCCCCTAAGAGAAGAAAACCAGTCTGGTGGACCCCTGCCATAAACAGGCTATACAATAGAAGGAGGAAACTAGTTCAGAAAAAAGCAAATCCCAAGAAGGAAAGACATCCCTGATCAGTATCAGTAAGAAACTAAGGTCCCTCATAAAATCATCCAAGGCTAACTTTGAAAGTAAAATAGCCAAGGATTCGAAAGACAACCACAAAGCCTTCTTTAGCTATGTCAAGAATCTAAGTGGCAACTCGCAGATATGCTCTGAGCTAGTGCAAAATAGCACAAAATATACTGAACCTACTGATTTTGCCAACATCCTGGCAGATATATTCATTGCAAACTTCACCCCCCTCTCACCCCCAAGAGGGCCCACAACAATACTGGAAAAGTGTAGTGTCCCGGAAATCACAGACACACAGGTGAAAACAGCCATTTCAAAAGCCAAAAGCACAGTGTCAGTGGAGCCAGATGGTGTCCCAGGCTGCGTTTTGCACGAACTACAGAACGAACTAACCCCCCACCTAAACACACACTGTTCAACCTCAACCTCTCCACAGGCTACGTGCCCATAGAATAGCGCACAGCAATGGTTATTCTGCTCCACAAAGGAGGGGCCACAGCTGACCCTGGTAACTATAAACCTGACTAGCCTGGTCTGCAAGGCTATGGAGCGCATCATCATGGAACTCATTAACAAAGACATTGGGAACCTCCAAACACTTGACCCGACCCAGTTCGGCTTTGTTAAGGGCAGATCATGCCTACTAAACCTGGTTGACTTCTTTGAGACAGTCACCAAGGCCATAGATGAGGGGAAGGTGGTTCACACAGCCTACCTTTACCTTGCCAAGGCTTTTGACACCATTTCCCACTTGGGAATTATAGAAAAACTCACCAGTCTGAACATAAACCCCTACGTAACGAGATGGGTTGCCAACTGGCTTACAGACAGAACTCACACGGTAAAAATAGCAGGCTGCAGGTCCGACTCTAAACCAGTCACAAGTGGTGTCCCACAAGGCTCGGTCCTGGGAACCCTACTGTTTGGCATATACTTCTTAGAAGTACAGGCAAACAAAGGAGGACTGTGGCTAACCAAGTTCGCTGATGACTGCAAACTGGGAGCCATAATTGACTCTCCGGCTGACACGGACATTCTCCAAAAGGGCCTTACTGAGATGGACACCTGGTGTCAAAGTCATGGTCTCAAGCTAAATGCCAAAAAAGGCATAGTCATCCCATTTGGGAAAAACAAAACACCCATGAATTACCACATAGGTAGCAGCCTCCTTAATACAGAAGAGGTAATAAGAGATCTGGGGACCCAGGTAGATAGTAATCTCTCCTTTGACAATCATATTGCCAAAGTAGTTAGGAAATCCTTCTATGTAGCCCATCTAATTACTAAAGGGTTTGCATCTAGAAATAAAGAGGTTATAGTGCCCCTCTACTCGTCACTCATCAGACCCATCATAGAGTACAATGCCCCATTTAGGATGTACCTCACAAGACACTTCTAACAGCTGGAAAGACCACAAAAGTATCTCACCAAGAGGATTACTGGCCTCAAACATATGTCCTATACAGCCTGACTGAAAATACTCCAGCTGTACTCAGTGGCATATCGCTTACTCAGAGGTGATCTCTGCCTGACTTACAAAGCCATGTCCAACTCAGAATTGATGGACATGCTCCACCTAAAGAAATCCAATTCACTGTGAGCCACTCACTCTAGTGTGCTAAACCTTGCCACAGCAATAAATAGAACATGCTGGAGGGATAGATTCCTGTCACAGAGACTCCACATGCTTTGGAACAAAATTCCTAACTACATTAGGCAGAGCCTCTCACTAACACTCTTCAAGAGAAACCTTGACGAGTGGATGTGTAACAGAAAATACACCCCTGGGATCACTTCATTGGCTCTTCTTGACAGAGGCTCAGTAAATTAATCAATGGGGTGGCGAAAGCTGACACACTCTGGCTAGGCTTATAAATGCCCTCGGGCAGATAGCCTAGTACCTACGTATGAACCTACAATCAGCGCTTAGATACAATGCAAGAAATAATAACATGATCTCAAACAGGTTGCACTGCAAGCCTTTTTATATTACAGTGATACAAGTTTAAGCTTCTGCTGCAGATGCTGAAGAGGAGAAACAGTGTTTATAAAGACCTACATCACATTGTGAATATACTACCCAAAAGAATAAACAAAAAGATACTCTATTCATCATAGGTAATTGGAAAGCTAAATCGGTAGTCAAAGAACAGCTGGAATAAATGGTATTTTAGCCTTATATAAAATAATACATGATATAAAGTGGTAGAATTCTTCCTAGATAATTCATTGTTCTTGGCAAAAACACTCTTTCATCAGTATAACAGACATTATACATGAACATCACCTGATGGTTGTAACAACATCAGACTGAAAGTCTGCTTTGTAGTCAGAGATGGAAGTGATCTGTACAGGCAACAAAAACAAGGCATGGAAGTGACTATGACCTGGATTATTAGTTTCTTTCCTCCAAGTTCCAATACAAATTTAAAAAAAAAAAACAGGAAAATTACTCAGGCTGACTAGATACATGTTTGATAGTCTTCCATTTGCATAAATAATGTAGTTAAAAGAATAGATTTAGGGGATCAGAGCTTCTATAGAGAGTGATTTAAAAATTGTGGCTAGAAGTCTGGAATATTGTCTATGAGGTGGCAACTAAATATTTCAAAAAGAAAGACAATTAAAAAGGCAAAATGTCTGTTAGTCAGTCACTGCTTCAAAAGTGGCAGAGAAACTTAGAAGAGCAAGAAATAATGGAGATAAAGTATGAATGCAGAGTTTCAGAGATTAGCAAAAAGTGATAAGGAGACATATTTCAATGTTCAATTGTTGTTGTCTTTCAGCTTTTCCCGGTTAGGGGTCTCCAAAGCGGAACTCCGGTCTGCTAATGATTGGCAGTAGATTTTCATGAACATCGAGGTGCCAGCTCGACGTTCAACCTTCAACTAAGGTACACCCATTTACGCATGTCTTTCGAATGCCCACTCAACTGCGGGGAGGACATGCAGACTCCACACAGAAGGCACTCCCCACACTCCAGCCGAGAATCGAACAGGACAACCTCTTGCTATGAGGCAACAACGCTAAATGGCAGAAGATGGCAGAATGAGAAAGACGAGGGGTCTTTTCAAGTAGAGTGGTGATGTTAAATCAAATGTACATGTAGCAATAGGTGCCAAAAAAGATAAAAGATGAGAGGGGCTAACACAAGCAGATGATATTAACAAGAGCTGGCAGTAATACATAGAGCTGTAAAAGAAGGACCATAATATCACTGATCATTGCAGTTGTAAGCTCTCAGATCTAAAGTCAGATATCTTGGAGAGTGAAGTCAAATGAACCCTAGAAAGACCTGGAAAAAACAGGATAGTAGGAAATGATGGAATTCCAACTGAGTTGCTTAAAATCATACAGAATGTTGCTGATGTGCATTACTGCTAATAATTTGCCCATCCCTTTGGAAAACAGAGAAGGGGCAATTGGCTTGTAAAAGGTCAGTTTATATTCCAGATTAAAAAAAAAATGACAAGGCTAAAGACAGGTCACATTATCAAACTATTCCTCTTATTTGACATTCTGTCAATGTAATGTGTAAGATTTTACAACCTGGACGACTCCACCAGTGTATAGGCCAAGAACTGTTAGATGTACCGTCAGGTATTAGAAGATGTGAAGGCACCAGAGGTCAAATTGCTAACATCTGCTGGACAGTAGAGAAAGCAAGGTTGGTCCTGAAAACAGTGTACTTTTATTTTATTGACTACTCCAAGGCCCTTGATTGTGCTAACCATAAAAAGTGTGACTAGTTGTTAGAGAAATGGGGATATTGGGTCACCTTATTTTCTGCCTGAGGAATCTGTATACAGACCAAACATCTGTATTTAAAATGAGTATGGAATAAGTGATGGATTCACAATTTAGATAGGAGTGCAGTAAGGCTTTATATTGTCTTCACGCTTATATAATTTACATCTGTAACATATCAGTCAGAATGCTGTGTTTAATTGACTCATATGGAGTGAAAAAATTGCAAGGAGAAGTTTAAACAGTTACAGATATGTAGACAACACAATGAAAACAGATGAAGAAGAAGTGAGTGGAGAGAGTGACAGATTTGATTGGTCTCGGCTCAGTGATTTCTATAAATCATGACTACAGCCATGAAATTGAAAGACACGTATTGCTTAGGAGAAACAGTATGGCAAGACTGAATGCTGTAATAAAATCAAAAGGTGCTTCAACAAAGTATTAGCTTAAGGGTGTGCACACTTATGCAACCAGCTTATTGTATGTTTTTTATTTTTTATAGTTTTTCCCCTAACAGATTTGTTTGTTTTTTAATTGAATTTTACAGGTTATAGGTCACATTAAAGGTGGGAAAAGTTTTGAAATGATTTATTGTGGTCTCATTTTTTATATCACAAAAACCTGGCATACATACATATATACATATATACATACATTAAACTATGGGAGGTGTACCCAATCAAAAACTGGCTATTCTTGGGTTAACACAGTCTTTGTGTGAAAGCAGTTTCTCTGCAATCACTTGATCACAGTTAAAGGCTCAAAGATCTGGAATATTAGGGGCATTGTATCTGTGAGACAGAAGCTGAAATATATTACTATAATCAGAATTTCTTCATTTTCATCATAGTCTATCATAGAAGTATCCAGCCACAAAGTGGTTAGTCTGTGATGGTGGGTGGGACCTAAAGTGAAAGCTTAACTACTGCCCAAATAAAATACCATTACAGCTGTCATTGTAGATAATTTATGTGATATTTCCACAGTTAGAGGAGGTGTACCTCATCAGAAGAATTATATTTTAGGAGACTAGCAGCATATCATGAAGAGGAATGCATTATCGTGTTATAACAGTTACACAACATACCTGTTTTGATGCTGTGGCACTCTGAAAATATTCATTTGCTTATGGTCACAGCAGGCTTGTTAATATTGATTATTTTCACCAGGTAATAATTCTATAACCTTGGCATTTAAAATCGCACCAAATGTAATGTGAAACTAAATGTATAAATATGATGCATAGAAAATGTTAATGGAAAATGCCAAACTGCTGAGGAGTTTCAGCCCTGTATTGGTAGGGAATGCAAAAGGATTGCATTGCTACAAAGTGTTCATTCATTGTCCACTGAGACTTTATCCATGTTAGGCATGCATGTGGTCTGCTGCAAACGTTGTGGTTTTGTATTTTTATAGGTATATATAGATAGTACTGAAAACAAGAATATGTATTTCTGGTTGTTTTTGTATTTTTTTTAAAGTGACATGTTTTGTATTCTAATAAAAATACCCTGGCATGTTTACTATGGTTTTACTTTTTAAAGTGTGGCTTTTTTTCCAGTTTGCCTTGATGTGTAAATTGGTAGTCTGATTAAACATGTCATTTCAGATGTGTTTTTTTTTTTTTTTTTTTTTTAATCAGGAGGTATGCTATCTCCAAAATACAATACTGTGTGTGCATTCGTGCATGTGTCTGTGGGTTCAGGTGGAGCTACATTCTGGAAGGTGGTGCACATTCTAAAAATTCTTATTCTGATTGCAGCCCCCTTATTGGCAGTGACACTTTGTATGTGGTGTATTTGGATATTTGCAGTTGTGGTTCCTTTTGAAGGGAAATGTAGAGGAGTCTTTCCAAAAAATGTATAGACAGCAGTGCTGGAGATATGTGAATGACAATGAACAGCCCCCCACATTGGATCAAAGTTTTACTGACAGCATTGACCTGAGCCTGGAGAGGAAGCTGAAAGTCTTTTATACCAAAATGAAAATGTGTGCCCATATAAATTAATGCTGTGTCTCCTTCTTCATTGTTGAATGAACTGAACTAAATGGAAACATATATAGGTAGATAGGCTATTAGATTAAATGTTGATTGTTAAACTGTTTAATGTCTTATTTTGAAAACATGTTTGTGTTATTGCCATAACGTGATGTAGCTTAATATTTTGGATTTAATGAGTGTGTGTGTGATTTGTTTTTCTGGATTTAGTATAGTTGTCTGCTAACTTATACTCAACCTTGATATGGATTTATATCTTCAGTACAGTAATGCAACTTCTTAATTTTGCAAGCCCAGTTTTATCATAGCATCTATGAGTGCCCACCTCATGAACTTTGCCACTGCCATTGTGTCTTGTTTTCTAGGAGATTCAGTTTTGTATTGTAATTACAAATCACTTTTTAGATGGAATTGTGCTATTTGTTTATTTATTTGAATTTGTTAACCATGACAGAGCACTGATGCAAATGTACTTATTGTATGTGGTTCTCCCTCTGACCTCCTAAAGACTGAGACTTATTTTCAGGCTCAGTCCAGATGCAAAACACACAAAAATACCAGTAAATGTACATTGTAGCATATTGTATCAATGTATTGACACATATTCCATAATGTAACTGCTGAAATGAGTATTTTGAATATTTGTCTCCATTTATTACCAACTTCCCAAGTTATAATTCTAAATTTGATTTGCTAACAATCAGCATTTTTGTATCAGATTACAAAATGCCATCTGTAACATCTTTGACTTGCATTTCTTTCTTTAAAAGTGATTTGGAACAAGAAATTTTCATTTTGTACAGCAACTCAAAGAACAACTTTTTGAAAACTGAATTATATATACAGTGATACTTCAGAATTAATGTCACTGCCCTGGGAATACAAGTTTTCTATGAAAATTTTGCTGACTAACAATGTCATGAGTCTGTATTCAACTTGGAACACATTTCCTGTTACCTTTACTAAAGTTCACTTGTTTACAAAGTGACATGTATGGGATCTCTTGTAAAGTATGATCAAGACCCACCCCCAAAATGAGTATTTTTAAGGTTTTGTCCCAGTACATTGATAAATGCCACAGACTCTGTATTTTATATCACCAATGTCTCAGTTGTGTACTCATGTTATCTGCTGTCCTGTGTCATTCCATGATCTGTAATCAACCTCAAGTCTAAGTTGAGAAGCTACACTTAAAACACCATACACATGTTGCTTCAGTTCAGGGCTTGAACCATGACCACCGATAGAGTACTGACATTCCTTTATGAATCACCAAACTGCACTACTGAGCCATCAGCATCTGTCAATCACACCTCCTAACACCTGCACTTTACTGACAATGCACCCCCCCCCCCTTTTGCCTGCACCTGGGTAGACCTGCATCCACTGCCCCACACCTAGTATTTTAGTACAATGCTCTGCTGTAATTTTGATGGAAGTGCAACATTTTTATACAATATTTTCAAAGTTTCCCCCGTGAGGTGTCACCTGTTAGCTGCAGTGATATTGCACATTTCTTTCTGAAAATGAGTTTAGGTAGGGAATGATAATTTAAGACCCTTGCAGAGTGGTGCTTCAGTTACCATGATTCTGATGCTTATAGCATGTCTCCTCCTAGCATGGTATCTCACAAATTTCTTGCTTGCTTATGTTAGCATGAAACAAGTAATTGCTGAGGCAGCTGTGCAGTGTTTTGGTGACTTTTCCATCTTCACCAATGTTATGCAACAACTGAGTTGGTATATATAAATTAGTGAGGGCTTGCTGCTATGTAGTGGTGTAGAGGGCTTGCCTCCATCCCCCATGCTATGAAAAAACCTTGCTTTAAGCTGCCCCATTATTTTCTGTCTATACAGGGGTGTCCATCTTTTTTGGCTTGGGGGCCACTTACAATAAATGGCAAGGTTTTGGGCGGGTAGCTACATTAAAATGTCCAACATGTATCTGTTTATTCAAAACAGGTTGTTATATGACATACCAAGGGCCAAATAAAGTACCTCACTGAGCCTGATTGTGGTCCTAAGGCCACCTGTTGGACACCCTTGGTCTAGTAGCTTTTAAGACTGCAGAAGAGAGCACTTGTGATTTGGAGGCTCATGTATTCCAAAAGTTTTTTAACCATTTTTTTGTCCTTTGTATATACCCTGGACCACAGCTGGTCCTCTACTGACAAATTTCCCTTGGCATTTAGCATTATAAGACTCTATAAATGTGAAGCAGGAATTATGGATAGTTACCATCATATACTTTGCATTCCAGTTTTATTTTTGTATTCTGTAAACACTTCCCCATGTTTTCCAGTAATTATGGTATAATCCGAACTGCAGAAAGAATAGATCCCCAAATATGGCAGGTGCAAACGGCCATACCAGTCCGAGCTGTGCATGCATCAGTACACCTACATGCTTCCACATATTCCTGACATATGATAGAATGGATGTATACTCTTTGGTGAGTTCGTACACCCAGAGTCTCATGTCATAGGATCTGTAATTCTTTTCATCCTCCAAGGTCTTCTACCAACAAGGCTTTATCAACACCTCTCTCTGGGAAAATGAACTGACATCACCCGTTCACTCCTACTCATCCCTAACCAGCCTCTCCAGTAACTGGGCTGCTAGTTCAACAAAGGTCATCTTGGATGCACTCATGGTTCCATCCCCCAATGCCTCAGAATTAGCTGACTACTCTGAAAGCTTTATCTGCAAATATTACTGAATAACAAAATGATGACTGTCTTGCCAGATATGTCTTCAGAGCCTTAACAGAGATCAAGATTTTTAGCCCAAATTTGTTTGCTTTCCTGTCCCATGTTGCAGAGTGAGAAAGTCCTTACTGCACCCCAGATGAACTGTGTTTGTCTAGCAGCAGGGACACTGGACAGGACGATGGAGAGGAGAAGGACTGGAGTGAACAGCCAATACCAGAGCAGCCATCTTGGAGGCAGCCTAGGCTCACTGCAATAACAGTATCAAGAACCTGGTGATCTCCTTGCTGCAAGCAGCATGCCACTTGGTTGGGAGGTTGTACAAGCACCTCCCAAATGGGACTATTGCAGAATTTGCAAGGCTGCTGTGGGCTGATGGGTTAGTACACATTCCTCAGCAGCAGTGTGACAATGTAGAGTTCAGAGGTCAGTCTGCTCACTGGCACTCTGAGATGTGTATGGTTGAGCCTGGGAGTGTCTAAGGTGAGTCTGGTAGACTTGGTGAATGGGGGGAGGAGCTGGAGGCAGCTGATGTTCAGCTACAGAGAGGTATAAAAAAATTCTACCCCAAATTATCACCCGTCGAATCTCACAGACTTCATGATGAAAATCCCCAAGACAAACATTCTTAAAGTTTATCCCAAATTACTGTTAACTGCCAAAGTTACGAATCTGTATTTTCTTTTGGAAACTGTTATTTATTTATTTATCACCATTAATTTACTGGAATAGTGCAACCAGGTCAACAAAAGTAACTCTTTTTCAATGGAAGCCCAGGGAGAAAAGATCCAGTATATAAACAGATATATCATATACAAATCAAAATATCAGAATTGATAATACAGAAATTGTAAGTGCACCAACTAATACAGAAACTAGTCACCTATATTTTTAATAAGTAAAACAAGAATTAGAAAACTCAAGTGAAATATAGTATATAAATGAAAAATACAAATGCAAAAATACAAAAGTAGCATTTCCTGGAAGACCAAAAAATATTTTCGATATTGCGCAGTTTTATATTAGGTAACTTTTAACTTTATTGAAATTCATCAGTTTTAATTCCCCAAGTATGTGGCATAGATGAACAAAGCAAGTATGACCCGAATGACTTGAGATTCATTAATGGCTAAAAAGCTGGAGTAGCTGAGGTGTGGTGGTGGTGGGTGAGTGGGTGGGTGGTACGTATCACGAGGAAACAGGCAATCTAACTTAATGTAATAGTAGTACCTATTGGAGTGAAAGGTGCACAGTGTGCAACAGGTAAATCATGACATGCACATGTCTTTGCCAGGCCATGCTTACAAAGTAACCTTCATGGGTCATGTGCTGAAATATGCATGCCTACATGGAATGAAATTTCAAGTCTTCACATATGTAAATGCATATATTTTCCACTGATAGGGAGTGGTTAGCCTTAAAATTAGAAAAAGCCTAGTGTCTGCTTGGATGGCGGAAATCAGCCATCATCCCAAGGGGAATGAATGGACAGATGGTTGGCAGGCATTGGGAGAGTTAGCAGAAAGGATCAAATTTCTGTCCCAAAAAGGTAATTTTGGACAAGGAACATAATTCTACACAGTAAATACAGATTCACAATT
Source organism: Protopterus annectens (assembly GCF_019279795.1). Lineage (NCBI taxonomy): Eukaryota > Metazoa > Chordata > Ceratodontiformes > Protopteridae > Protopterus > Protopterus annectens. The sequence continues at coordinate 1,391,789,906 of NC_056745.1, read as the reverse complement.
TAAGATTGAATTTTTCTTTGTCACATCAGAGTTCATGACATAATTCAGGGGTATATCCCGAAGCAGCACTATTGTATATATTGTATATAATTAGTATTTGTTTGTTCTCCTTTATTTGACTGTTCATTGTTAATCTGCAATTATTTGTGATGTATATGTAATGAAAATCAATAAAATTTCTATTTGAAAAAAAAAAAGAGTTCTTGACCTACATTTGTCCCAAAATAGTTACACCAAAAGGTGAGTCTATCTAATTTAACATTTCCATGTAACTTTACAAGACATCAGCATTTCTTACCATTTATGGGTTCCTATTTCATGTACAGCTGCTCTGTATTTGGACGAGTCGGACCCATAGTTGTACTATGATATAACCTACCATTCCTGCTTTCATTGCAAGCTGACTAGTGTAACTATTATAGGGCTCATGGTCGTTCTCTACTCAGAAACCTGAGTGCCTGACCTAGGGTCATTGATATATCTGGCCAATGTACTTACTTGCAAACTGTGTGATTTTACTGTAAGATTGCCTTATTTGCTTATCCTGAGAGGATTGTAGATTAGGAAAACTTGATGAGATATATAGGAGACGAGAGAACAGATCAATCTGAGTTATCATCTTATGTGCATATACTGTTAGAAGAGGCTTTATTTTATAAATAACTCATAGTTTATGTTTTTTAACTGTATTTTGGATGTGCCATTGTATTACCAATTATTACTAGCAGTTTTGTACTTTGTACTGGCTCAGTTCTAGTATGTTGACCTTAATATTTTTTATGTCGTATTAATTTAATTGTTGCGTTGGAGGTGAAAATAACAGCAGTATAGTTTTTTAGTTTTATTTGGATTTTAGGAGTACTTTAGATTGTTCTAGCCAGTTTTATTTTATTTTTTTTAATGTCCTGCTGTTTCTGTTGAAGGAGCTCAGGCCTGTACATCTGGCAATTGTATCTGCACTCTGGTCTGTATTCTTCTGATTTTTGGAGCAGGGGAATTAGGTCTCCCCATCCCCCAGTACAACCTCTCTCTCTCTAATTGTAACTAAACTAGTCCTCTATTAGATTTTTAAGAATTGTAGTTGTAGTAGTGACAGCTTACATCTTCTACAAGAGTAATAAACTAAATAAAAAGACTTCATAACTGCAGTATCGTCCAGCTGTAGATCACTGCAAGACTTTTGAGCCAGTGTGTTTTCTTGAAAGCCCACTAGGATTCATAGCCATTCCATTTTACCTCACTGTACCCTGCTTCACTTCACACATCTCCCTTCCCCGTTTATCACCCACCCTAAAATCATTCCCTTTATAACTAAAAGGATCCTTCTACTTTGCAAACTAAACAACTATAATCTACCACACATCTAAACCTCTCTCCCAGTAATATTCCCCCAGCCAAAAACATACTATGCCTTTCTCCAGACAGCCTCATACTAGCTTCATTCTTGCTACTGTACACAGTAGACAATTTCCTTCTCAATTGAGCCTACAGTTTGAACACTAGGGCCAAGGTAAACAGGGATAATGCCCCTCATTAAGGACTTTTGCACGGAATCCAATTCTGCTCCCCCTACGTGAAGGTCAAATGTGAGAGAAAAATTACTATTAGCTAAATCTGGTCATACATCCTGTACTTGTCCTGGCACACCTTACAAATTGCCACTACACTCTCACAATAAATTAAGCATTCTCAGTATGTACTCTCCTCTGTTTGTCCTGACTTACTTGACATAATTGAAACATTATTAAAATCCCAAATAGGAGATGAAGAAATATTGCCTCTAAGTTTTGACGTAATTAGATCAGACTGCAGCAGTGATGGCTGGAGGTGCAGCAATCATACGTTCAAAGAAGATAGAACATCTCAAACCAGAATTCCTCCTAACATCCTTTAAACCAAGTACCCATGAAAACTACATAGAAGTACTCTGTCCAGCTCATATAGTACCATCACTGAAAGGTTTTTGCTATGGACATCTCCTGCTATTAAAAAGGGCCTTATCATACTTCTTGATATTAAAATATACAGAGAATATGTTGATGCTACAGCAAAACACACAAACACTTATATTAACGTTTTCAGTTTATCACTATGACAACTTACGTAAGTAAATAATTACATAAAAATACTTTACTATATTGCATACTTACAATAAATTCAAGTAAAATCAGTTATGGAATTATTCCACCAAATTACCACCATCCTGTATGTTCTTTATAGGGCCATACCACAGTACAGTAAAAATGCATTTTTCAGTACAGTCTGCAGTCTAACAAATGTTAATGAATAAACTTTCAGTTCAGTTATTTATCTATTTATTTAGCCTTTTTGACTAGTTTGTCCCACTAGGCTAGTGGCCTCTTTTCATGGGAGACCTGAGGTGGTATTTGTACTACTAGGGAAAATTTGGCCCAAACATCAGGGAACTTTCCCTATTCATTTGCATATGGGTATTCTTTTCTTTCGGGCATTTCCTGTCTTCCGGTCTGCGGCTTGGAAAAGCAGGAAGCTGGACCGAGCGAACATGGAGGATGGAGAAGATAATGGCGAGGGTTTTTCCAAAGATGGTGCTGTCAGTCGGACAACAGATGTGTTGCATTTCTCAGAGAAGGAATTGGAGGTAAAGGAAAAGTCAAGAGGAGAGTACGGTGTAACAGAGGTGGTGGAAAAGGCCAGTTAAAGTGTCAGATGCAGTGAATGCTGACTCTGTGGATTTGTTTCAGCAGGGTTTGTTTGAGTCTCAAGAATACAAACCAAGATTATTTTGTAATAACACTCCAGTTGGGAGTGTTGTGGAATGCTTAGCTAAAGGAAATGATTAATCAGAGCAAACCAGAGAGCAAAGTGGCAGCTTCATGGGGGGAGACTATGGAAAAAATACAAGAAGAGTTCGCTGAGATCACACTAAAAAAAGAAACCCTATGCACAAATGATGAAATAAGGAGAGAGAATAATCAATGAAGTGGAGCAAGTAAAGAAGAGATTCATTATAAGAGTAAGTTGTAAGAAAGAGAAAGGCCTGGAAAGATATGAAGTATGGGACACAATAATTGCACCATTGGGTGTTTCACCCAAGGAGGTAAGAGAGATTATTCTTATTAATAAATAAAGCTACTGTGATATATTTTTTTGAGGCAGGATGGTCTATGTAGAAGTTTAATCCCTGGAGTGAGTATGTTGTGCAGGAGATTCATAGAAAAAACAAAGAGAGTCTTGATACAATATAGAATAGAAACTGAAAAAGAGGAATTGGAAGAATATTTAAAGACTATATGTAAAGATGTTATGGACACAACAAAAAATATGACCGTGGTTTATATACTGGGGGCTGGGATTGTGGAATTATTTTGAAAATGTTGTACATATTCTGAGTGTAATCAATGTGAATTGTAGTTGAGGATTTGTTAAATATAAAGGGCAGCCAAAAACATTTTTTTTTTCCTGTGGGAAAAACAATCACTTGATTAGTGAATGTGATAAATGAAAATGTTTTATTTGTGGAAAAACAGGGCACGAAGCAAGAACATGTTATATGAAATGTAAAAAAAAAAATGTAGAAAAACTGGACATACATGGGTGGATTGTGAAGAAAATGTACAAGTTACAAGAAAAGAATGTATACAGAATCGAGTAAATGACGTAAACAGAAGTATAGAAAAGGAAGACCGGTTAGTAGATAGAAATTATGAGGAAAGAGAAGGGAAAGAAGAGATACTTAATAGTAGTGAAGAGGAATATGTAAACTGGCAAGGAGTGAGAGGAGGGAACATTTCCATAGGAAGAAGTGTGAAAGAGGGGAAAAGAAAGTTTAAAGGTGTAGTTGTGAAAGAAAACAAAAAAGGTAAAGGATGAGAGAGGGAATAATAATAATAATTTTATTTTAAAGGCCTGAAGATCTTAGCTTTAAATGTTAATAGTATGAACAATATTAAAAGAACATTAGGTATTTTAGAATGGAGTGCCTCCCTTTATACTATATTGGAACATACTAGAATTTTGACAGAAGAAGAAAGGTTTTATTATGGCGTGGAAACTTTATATGGAATATGGGAAAAGATACATGCTTAGGAATGGGTGTATTATTCCAAAAAAACATTAAAATCTTAGATTTTACAATAAAATGAACTGGGAAGAAGAACGGTAATAGATTTAAGATGGAAAATGAATGTTTACAGAATTATTGCAATATATGTATACGTTACAAACTATGAAAGAGAAATGTTAAAAAAAAATCTAAATTATGTATGTGTTATTGTGGACAATAGTGTTAGTGGGGGATGTTAATTGTAATTTAAGAATAGGAAAGAAAAAAGTAGCGATGTTAGAATTATACATGAGATAATGAAAAGTGGAAAGCTATACATATGGGGTAATAAACACTGAACTTACAGAAGAAGTTAAATAAAAAGTGAAATCGACTATTTTTTAGTATCTGACAGGTTAAAAATATTGCAAAAAGGGATGAAATTGATAGGCTTTTCAGATCATGTAGCTATATGGATAGAAGTACACAAGAAAGAAGGACACAAGAATTGGTAAAGGTGTTAAGAGACTTAACGAAAAAGACTTGAAGACAAGAAAGAGATGAATAAATTATGGAATGATCATATAGGTATGAAAATATTTTATGAAATTTGGACAAGTTAGTGGATAAGCTTCAAAAAAAAATATAAAAAGTGTTTTTGGAGTGTCAAGATGAAAAGAGAAGGACAGAGAAATTAAAATATAAGCAGCTGAGTCAGGAAGTATTTAAAGAAATATTGAGTGGTAATGCAATTTTTTTTGAGAAAGAAAAGGAAATTTATGATATAAATCAGGAGATGATTAGGTGATTGTTAGGTAAATGTGTATCTGATGTTGTTCATCTTTTTTTCATTCATCACTGATGGGTTCAGTTCTGAGCCCTCGGAACCGAGTCGGCCCAATACCAAACTCGCGCCAGCCAAAAAACACTCAAGGTAAGCTTTTACTCATAGTGCCGTTCTCCCTGTTACCTCAGATCAAGTTTGCCCATTCTGTATTAGTAAAATAGAAGTCATTTCTGCGCAAATGCCCTAACTCACCATTTGGACCCAAAGTATCCCCCAGTAGCCTTTGGAGGGGGAAGGAGAGTGGGAAGTGATGAATGAAAAGATAAACAACACAGATGGAACTTTATGGTAAGACATAACTTCTTTATCTGATGTTGTTAATCTTCTTTCCATTCATCACTGGTGAGACAGAATCCCCAGCTACCTTGTGTTCCTTGGGTGGCCCTTATCAAAGAACGTTCCTGAGCACCATTGAGCCAAAGGCAGATTTCCCTCTGGAGACTATATCCAATTTGTAATGAGTAATAAAAGTGTGGGGGTTAGCCCATGTGGCTGCTGCACAAATATCCATAGAGGCTCTTGAATGGAAGGCTACAGAAGTTGCCATAGATCTGGTTGAGTGGGCTTCAACATTCTGTGGTATAGGTTTCTTCACAAGTGAATCGATGCAGTGTATGCAGTCCCTTAGCCATTTAGATAAAGTGACCTTGGAGACAGAATTTCCCATCCTAGGTCCAGAGAAGGAAATAAAAAGTTGGTCAGTTTTATGTATTGCTTTGGTTTGTCTAAATAAAACCTCAGTTGTCTGTGTACATCCAAAGAATGTAGACAGTATTCCCCTTTATTAGTACAATTTGGGAAAAATACTGACAAATCAGTGGTCTGATTGATGGAAAAATCTGAAATAACTTTGGAGAGAAATAATGGGTTTGTCTGGAGTGATAGTCAAGGAAGAAGAGAAGAGGTGGCACTTCCTTGAATAAATTAGTAGAAGAGAATAAAAGAACAGTAAGGAATTAAAGAACAGTGAAGTAAAAAATAACTACACAAGATGGAATACTTAAAGTGATTAAAAAGTATATAGAGCATACTTTTGTAAAGAAAGAGGCAAAAGTGAAACCAAGATGGATAGTTACAAATTAAGCAAAGAAGATAATGATAATTTGGAAAAAATATAAATGTGCTAAATGAAATATTGAAAAATCTTAATCTGGGTAAAGCTACAAGATTGGATGGTATTGAATATAATATGTACAATGATATGGAAAATTGGCAAAACTGTTGTTTGTGGATGTATTAAATGAATGGCTAAAGATGGGTTTGCTAGATAAAGAAATATGTATGGGAATCATTAAATTTATATGGAAAAATGAGAAAATGTTGATATAAAAACTGGAAACAAATAGTATTGAATAATACAGATTATAAGATATTTATGAGAATAATAACTAAAAGATTAACAAATAAAGTAGGTAAGTTGCTTGGTCATACAATCTTTTGGAGAAAGGGGAAAGGAAGTCAGGATTTTTTATGGATAGTGAAAGAAGTAATAGATACTATAATTAAAAACGTAAAAGATGAAGTCATGGTAGGAGATTTAAGTAAGTCAGCCAATAAAATACAATATGAATCTTTTTGGGATATAGTAGGGGCTTATAAATATAAGTGAAAGGATAGTAAAAGTATTTAAGTCAACATATGAAAAATAATGTAAGAATATGTTTTAATGGATGGTTAAATGAGGAAATAAAAATAGGGTGTGGAATAAGGCAAGGATGCCCAGTGAGTAGTATCATATTTGCTTTATTTATGAATGTGATTGGTAATAAAATTAATAGAATATTAAATATGGCAGGATATAAGATAATGGAGGAAATGTGATTACCTATAATATATACATGTGCCGATAATATACTGTTAATTACTAAAAATAAAGAATGGCTGGAAGAAACAATAAGAAAATTAAATTCTTAAAAATACTTGGTTAATGTATAAACAAGGACAAAAACAATGGTTTTGAATTCATGGGAAATATAGAAGATATACAGTTTAATGTACAGGTTATAGCTATATTAGGAATAGTATTTGGATCAAATGACCATAAGAAAAAAACAATGGAAGAAAAATTTTCAAGAATGAAGAGATATATGTCTCACCTATACACACCTTACCACTTATTCCTCCTTTGCTATTACTGCATGAATTTTTCTCTTATTTTGAGATCTTCAACATCTGATATTGTCAGGCACCGATGTTTGCTACTGTACCACTCAAAGTGCAATGGTATATGCTGGTATCTAACTGCGGATGTACAAATGACTGCACACTGAACTCATTTTACTGTCAGACTTCTCTGTCTGCTATTGTGCCACTCTGCCTTTGTATTCATCTGTAAACAACTTTTGATGTATATATGTTTATTCTAAGGATTTGTTTATGCTTTTTATGTACACACTTCAGTTGTTATTCTAGTTATATGATTAGTTTATACACTTTTGATTTGTTAAAATATCTGTGTGTGTACTAATTATGGAGCTTTTCTCCCTGGGCTTGCGCTGAAAAAGGGCTTTTGCTCAGTTGGGCTAACCCAGTCAACAAATGTCAAATAAATAAATAATAACTATATTAATACTGTATGTACATTTTTGGAAGTCAGTTAAAGCTAACATGCATTATAAAAGAAAACAAGAAAGGATTTGTATTCATTGTGGGGGACTTGAAACAACAGAACATGTGTTTCTGAAATGTTCTAGAGTACAGAATTTATGGGAAGAAATGTGTAAAAACAAAATGTCGAAAGGACTTGAAAAGATTAAGCATTTAAACATGAACATATTTGAATATGGATATTATGGTAACAAAAATGAAAAGAAATTGAAAAAAATGATAAAATATTTCATTCTGTGGACTTTATGCCTAGAGAGACAAAATGAATTAAAATTCAGTGGGAATGGATTTTGCCAGAATTTTTGAAGAAAATACATTTTTGGCTTTGGAAAAAAGGGTGAGAGAGTGTTTAATAATATGAAACTGTTTTGTGCTGTATAAAGGTGTAAGCAGTGTATATAATGTAAATAATGCAAATAATATATACTATGTAAATTATATATATATATATATATATCTATATATATATATATATATATATATATATATATATATAAATATATATATATATATATATATATATATATATATAAAAATAAAATCAATAAAGAATCCCTACATGTCTTTGTTGCAAGTGGGATCCATTTTGCAGGAGCACTTCCTATTTCCATTCCATGTGCAGAGGCAGCCCAGAAACACAGGGAGGCAAGTGGAGAGAGGAGATAATGTAGTGGTGAGAGAAATGGGGAGAAAGGAAATGTAGACAGTTATAAAATGTGGGACAATTTAATAGCTCCATTGGGTGTAAAAGCACATGAGGTAAGAGCTTTTATTCTTATTAACAAAGAGGCATTTTGTGAAATTATATTCAGGACTTTTTTTTTCACTGGAATTTTTTCTTGGAGAGTATGAAAAAAGAAAGACTGTATAACACATGGGAATCTTTAAGTGATACAAGCATTTAACAGGGAAACAAAAAAATCAAATTCATGTACAATTTCAGACAGAGGTAGAAAGGGAGATTTTTAAAGGATATTTGAAATTTTTATTTAAAGAAGTACTGGACACTGCAAAACTTTATGACAAAAGGGTTTATTGACTGGTGGCTGGGACTGTATATTGTGTTAAAAATAAGAGAAAAACTCATGATAAATGTGGAGAGAAATAGGGGTGTCATAAAACACCCAAAACATGCATTTTGTGGAAAAGAAGGACATTTGATAATTTACAGTGACAAAAGAAAATGTTATATTTGTGGGGAATTGGGACATGATGCAAAAATGTGAATTGAAATGTTATAAATGTAACAAATTTGGAAATTTGTGGAAGGATTGCAACAATGAAAATAAGAGTAAGGAAAAAGAAAGAGAAGAAACTGAACAAAGAGAAGACATTTTAGAAGTAGTAGAAATAGAAGAAAAATTAGATGAGCAAAAAATAAAGAGGACAGAAGAAGGTTTTAAAATAAGCAATGACATAAATTGGGAGGTAGTAAAGAAAAAATAATTCTGTTGGTAAAAAGATAAAAGAAAAATAATTTTTAAATGGATAAGTACAAAAGAAAAAAAAAAGGAAATGGATAAAAAGGAATATATACAGTAAATGATTGGGGGTTGACCTAATGTTTAAGGTACGGATAAATGACACACTTGCGCTATCTTCTCTTACAACAAAAAGAGGAAACGCAGTGTGTACAAAGCAAAAGAAATTTAATGAAAAACGGCTCACGATGACACACTCCACAATAAATGTTGTTCTTTCATTAATACATGCAAAATTGTTTGAATTAAAACGTTAGTTAAGCGCTTTCACCTAATCCTATAGGCTTCCTCAGAACTAACTGTATTACAAACAGAACCATTTAAATAACCTTAATGGCGCGAAAACTCTTGCCATTATTTAAAGACATACTAACATATAATCAATAGTACTTTCATTACATACACTTTATAAACATTTTACTTGTTAAAAGTACTTATCCTCAATCACTAATAGCTGTAGGTAGAATTCAATGCAACATACCTAATACGTAAATCATAATAACAATAGAAGGGACTGATGGATATTTTATTCTATTTATCATGATAGTTATATATCTATTCTGACAACACTTGCTGGTTTTCTGAATGTATTTATTCTTAATGTCAATTACCTTAATATGGGTAATTATTAAAAAACTATTAAAAAACTGTTAAAAAAACTATTGAAAAAAACTATTGAAAAACTATTAAAAAGCTCTTTGTTGTAGCTTGGACAATATTGTAAATATGTTAGAAAGGTAGGAAAATGTATATATGTGTAATTTGTGAAGATACAAATAAAATTAAAAATACAAATAAAATTAACGTGAAAAAAGAAAATCTCATAGATAATACTAGAAGTTTAAAAATAATACTAGAAGTTTAAAAATAAGCATTTTATGAATGGATGAATGTTTTGAGTCACATAGGAATGTACAGAATTTTTTTAAAAAAATGTATAAAATTAAAAAAATCTTTAAAAAAATTTTTTATATATATAAAATATTTTTTATATATAATTTATGATATCTTAATAATTAATTGAAATACAACTATTACTTTGTACGTTTGTTGTATTTAAATAATATTCAATTGACCCTAGAAGTAGTGTCTTACTGGATAGACTATAAGGTTCTATATAATATTAATAAATATTTTTAAAAACATGAATTAATTATATAATATTAATGTGTTGAAAAATGTGTTAAAAAGTGTTAAAAAATATTCTTGTTTTGATGTTGTATTCCTGTTATTGTTTTTATTGTTTTTTTTGGTTATGTTACCTATTGTTATTTTTATTTTTGTTTTTGTTCTATCTTCAGAATTGTGTGTAGATGACTTTTCTGGTAAAATGCCCTCCAATAAGAACCTTTTATAATCTTAATAAAGGTTTAACAGCTATCGATTCATTAAGACCAGGTACTGTAGCTGCGTCAGTAAATAATTGCCACCAAATTTCCTTAAAACTCAACATCTCTTTGCGATTGTCTCCTCCCAACCTAGGCTTAATGTGTTCCAAAATTCCAAAAGAGAACACATGATCAGCTCCCTCCTTCTCAACATGCCTGTATAATGCATTATTCGTGTCCTTTTTTCTAATACAGTAGGTGTGATCATAAATTCTCTTTCTAAATGCTCTCTCCGTTTTACCCACATAATATGCAGTACATGTCAAACATTTAGCCAAGTAAATCACATATGAAGTGTTGCAATTGCCCGTTGTATACCTAATGACTGTCCTATTGATGTTGTTTAAAACAGTTCCTGATGTTCTTGTAATAAACTGACATTGGTTACAATTCTCACATTTTTTTGTTTTGGGCATCCTATCTGTGTCATTTCTTACAAAGTTGGTCACTTTGGTATATTCAAGAATTTTCTTTAAATTGTCTGCCATCTTGTATACTGTGAGGGGTTTACTACCCAATAACTTAGAGATCTGTGGGTCAATGTGGAAAATTTTCCAATGCTTCTCCAAAATACCTTGGATTGTACTAACATATGGTGTGTAAGGGAGAATGCATGCTTTCTGATATCTCTTAGTACTAGTTTCCTCTTTATCCTTAATGCCTATGTCAGTCACACCTAGTAAAGGTGAATATAGTGTTCCCCATCTTGTTGTGACATACTGAGCTACTTCAGTCAGCATTTTACTGTTGTATTTCCTCTCTTTGAACATTTCTGTAATGAATTCAATTTCTTTTTCCATCTCTTCTTTTCTAGACGTCATTCTAACCGCCCTAATACATTGGCCTTTGAATATATTGTGCAGCATTTTTCTAGGATGGTGGCTGTTATACTGTAAATAGTCATTAGAAAAGGTATTTTTTCTATGTATATTCGATTTGAACCCTTTCTCATCATGTGATACATATGTGTCCAGATATGCTATCCCATTTTTGCTAACTGAGTGTGTGAATTTAAGAAATTCACTACTCTTGTTGATATAAGTAATGAATTCATTTAATTCATCAATATCACCTTTCCACAAAATGTATATGTCATCTAGAAATCTAGTGTAATGCACCACATGAGTAAAATGACTACTATTGAATAGGCTTTCTTCCTCCCAATTCAGCATCACTAAATTCGCAAAAATTGGGGCACTAGCTGAACCCATAGCGAATATACATAGAAAAAATACCTTTTCTAATGACTATTTACAGTATAACAGCCACCATCCTAGAAAAATGCTGCACAATATATTCAAAGGCCAATGTATTAGGGCGGTTAGAATGACGTCTAGAAAAGAAGAGATGGAAAAAGAAATTGAATTCATTACAGAAATGTTCAAAGAGAGGAAATACAACAGTAAAATGCTGACTGAAGTAGCTCAGTATGTCACAACAAGATGGGGAACACTATATTCACCTTTACTAGGTGTGACTGACATAGGCATTAAGGATAAAGAGGAAACTAGTACTAAGAGATATCAGAAAGCATGCATTCTCCCTTACACACCATATGTTAGTACAATCCAAGGTATTTTGGAGAAGCATTGGAAAATTTTCCACATTGACCCACAGATCTCTAAGTTATTGGGTAGTAAACCCCTCACAGTATACAAGATGGCAGACAATTTAAAGAAAATTCTTGAATATACCAAAGTGACCAACTTTGTAAGTAATGACACAGATAGGATGCCCAAAACAAAAAAATGTGAGAATTGTAACCAATGTCAGTTTATTACAAGAACATCAGGAACTGTTTTAAACAACATCAATAGGACAGTCATTAGGTATACAACGGGCAATTGCAACACTTCATATGTGATTTACTTGGCTAAATGTTTGACATGTACTGCATATTATGTGGGTAAAACGGAGAGAGCATTTAGAAAGAGAATTTATGATCACACCTACTGTATTAGAAAAAAGGACACCTAATAATGCATTATACAGGCATGTTGAGAAGGAGGGAGCTGATCATGTGTTCTCTTTTGGAATTTTGGAACACATTAAGCCTAGGTTGGGAGGAGACAATCGCAAAGAGATGTTGAGTTTTAAGGAAATTTGGTGGCAATTATTTACTGACGCTACAGTACCTGGTCTTAATGAATCGATAGCTGTTAAACCTTTATTAAGATTATAAAAGGTTTTTATTGGAGGGCATTTTACCAGAAAAGGCATCTACACACAATTCTGAAGATAGAACAAAAACAAAAATAAAAAGAACAATAGGTAACATAACCAAAAAAAACAATAAAAACAATAACAGGAATACAACATCAAAACAAGAATATTTTTTAACACTTTTTAACACATTTTTTAACACATTAATATTATATAATTAATTCATGTTTTTAAAAATATTTATTAATATTATATAGAACCTTATAGTCTATCCAGTAAGACACTACTTCTAGGGTCAATTGAATATTATTTAAATACAACAAACGTACAAAGTAATAGTTGTATTTCAATTGATTATTAAGATATCATAAATTATATATAGAAAATTTTTTATATATATACAAAAAATTTTTTCAAAGATTTCTTAATTTTATATATTTTTTAAAAAATTCTGTACATTTCTATGTGACTCAAAACATTCATCCATTCATAAATGCTTAATTTTTAAACTTCTAGTATTATTTTTAAACTTCTAGTATTATCTATGAGATTTTCTTTCTTTTTTTACGTTAATTTTATTTGTATTTTTAATTTTATTTGTATCTTCACAAATTACACATATATATATGTTCCTACCTTTCTAATATATTTACAATATTGGCCAAGCCACAACAAAGAGCGTTTTAAAAGTTTTTCCAATAGTTTTTTTCAATACTTTTTTAATAGTTTTTTAATAGTTTTTAATAATTACCCATATTAAGGTAATTGACATTAAGAATAAATACATTTAGAAAACTAGCAAGTGTTGTTAGAATAGATATATAACTATTATGATAAATAGAATAAAATATCCATCAGTCCCTTTTATTGTCATTATGATTTACGTATTAGGTATGTTGTATTGAATTCTACCTACAGCTATTAGTGATTGAGGATAAGTACTTTTAACAAGTAAAATGTTTATAAAGTGTATGTAATGAAAGTACTATTGATTATATGTTAGTATGTCTTTAAATAATGGCAAGAGTTTTTGCGCCATTAAGGTTATTTAAATGGTTCTGTTTGTAATACAGTTAGTTCTGAGGAAGCCTATAGGATTAGGTGAAAGCGCTTAACTAACGTTTTAATTCAAACAATTTTGCATGTATTAATGAAAGAACAACATTTATTGTGGAGTGTGTCATCGTGAGCCGTTTTTCATTAAATTTCTTTTGCTTTGTACACACTGCGTTTCCTCTTTTTGTTGTAAGAGAAGATAGCGCTAATGTTTAAGGTGTTTGACTCACACATGAGGCACGGTATTTGATTCTCAGCTTTGGGAGGGAAACTGGCTAGGCTTAGAATGGCCTGTTAAGAAGGCTAGCCGAGTAATTGGCTATGAACTTATGAAAGCATGAATCTAAGAAAAAGTGAAAACAAAAATTTTAGAGTGTTTTATGTAAATGTGAATAGCATTAAGAATATTGTAAGAAGAATAAGGATTCTGGAGTGGTGTAATACATGTGATGTAGATGCAATTATATTAGAAGATACAAAACTTTTAACAAATGAAGTAAGATTACAGAGAAGCTTTGGGGAGGAAAGATTGTCTGGAATTTCGGAAATGAGAAAAGTTCTGGAATAGCCATAATCTGTAGAAACACTGTAAAGATATTAGATGTTACTTTAACAAAAATGGGAAGATTAACCATTGTAGATTAAAAATGGAAATAAGTATATTGAATTATAACATTATATGCTTATGCTAATTGTAAAGAAAGGGACAGGTTATTTCATCAGATTTTAGACAATGTAATGATAAATATGAATATTATAATAACAGGAGACCTTGTGATTTAAGAGGCAAGTGCAAAAAGAAAGGAAATGTAAGAAAAATGTTAGAAGTTATAAGATGTGATAGGTTAAAACTTGGGAACAAAACTGTATGGATTTACAAAAGGTGTATGTATAACACTAAAATAAATTATTTTATAATATCAGAAGGTTTAGTTATAGGAGAAGGGTGGGTAGTTAAAACAGGATTTTCTGATCATCTTGCAATATGGCTAGAGATAAAGGAAAGCCAGGAATGTATAAAAACAAGCAATGGAATAAAAAGAATAAATGAGAAAACATGGAATGAAGAAGGAAGAAGATTAGTAATACATTTACTGTGAGAACATTTATAAACATTGGTCTGAATGGTGGATGATATTTAAGGAAAACTCTAAAAATGTTTTACAGTGGCAATATGGTACAAGAAAAGTAGAAAAAGAAAAATATAAAAGAATATATAACATTGCATTGGAAGATTTAGAACATAATGATAGAAAGTACTTTGACAAAGAAAAAGAATTATATGAAAGAAATCAAGAAAAATGTAAGAATTGTTATTTAAGCAAAGATTTTTTTTTACAAGAAAAGGAGACGTGTTGAAGAATTATATGAAAGAAATCAAAAAAAATGTAAGAATTGTTATTTAAGCAAAGATTTTTTTTTACAAGAAAAGGAGACGTGTTGAATTACTTAAGCAGATAAGTGATGGAAGTGCAATGAGAACTAAAAATGTAAAAGGAAAATAGAAGAAACTCAGAAAAAGATTATGGATAGTATAGTATAGTATAATAAGTGCAAGAAATGTTGAAAAAAAATATGGAAATTAAAAAAGTTAACAGAAAAAGAAAATAAAAGAGTTGGAAAAGGAGATTTCTTTAAATGAGCTAGATCAAGTATTAGGACAGGTAAATATGGCTTCATCTGCATACCAGATGGAATAGTGTATGAAATGTATAAAAAGGTAAGGGATTGGCAAAAAAGTATTTTTTTTTTAAGATTTTCAATGAATGGTTAAATTAAGGTTTTATGTATAAAGAGTTATGTAATGGAATACTTAAATTCACATGGAAGAAGACAAAAAAATGGAGACCGGTAGTATTGAATAATAATAATAATTATAACATCTTTTTGAAAATAATACAATAGAGATTTGGAATTAAATTTTTATTTATTTATTTTACATTTGTTTACCAGGATAGTCTGACTGGATACGTTCTTTTTCAGCAGAGGCCCAGGGAGAAAAGCTCCACATAGAACAAACAGAAATGGCAAAATACTGAGTATACAAAAATACTAACATGGGCTATCAAAGTTATTACATGATATGTTTAAACAATAAGTAGATGCTCTCAAAAATTAACAGGTTGGTGTAATAGATATTACAGTGTTATAGATACAGACATTCCATTTTTTTCAAGTGAACATTCCATAATTACAAATCTTTTCCAAAATAGATTACATTGTGTAGTCAGGAAAATTTCCTCTTCACATCGATGAATAGTACAAAGAAATGATCGTATATAGTGTGGCAGGAGTATTAAGAATAGGCAGTGGAAAGTGATGTAGTCAGCAGTCTCATATGATAAGCAGAAGTAGTGGTAAGGTCAGAGATGGCGAGGGAGATGTTAGTCGGGGTAGAGCAAGGATACAGCTATTTGTTTAATAGTTTTTTTTAGAGTTGTTTTAAATTGGGCTATGGATGTTATGGTGGTAATGTTATCGGGAAGTTCATTCCAGATTTTACCTATTTAATTTGAGAAGAGGGAATCTCCTGCTTGATTTTTGGTTGCATTGATTGTTATGTGATGTTTATTAGTGGAGCGTAATGTTCTGTTAGTGGCATAATGTTTATAGTAATGTTTGTAGAACAGGTGTTTTCTCAGGTTCAAAGAAGATTTTGTGGGCAATGGTTAACTGAATGTAGTGTAGGAGTTGGGGGAGACCTAACCAATTTAGTTGCTTGAGTGCAAAGCAATGATGGGTTCTGGCTGGCAAGTTTGTGGCATATGTGGCTACTTTGTTATAGCAGGATTCAAGTTTTTAGTACCTCAGATTTTTGTAGGTTAGCGAGTATGGGAGTTGCATACAGCAGTGTGGAGATTAAGTGGGTTTGGGCATTGACAGTCTTAGTATATTTAGTGAAGTACTGTTTATTTCTATATAGTGTTCCAAGTTTTTTTATGAACTTTTTTCACAATTTGGGAAAATGGAAAAGATTATGGAAGATAGCAAAATTATGGAAGACAAAAATATAGTATAAAGGGGGAGGGTTGTAAAGAATTATTAATGATAGAGGCATTGTGGATGATATTATGAATAGAGAAAAAGAAGTGAAAACCATGATAGGATACATTAAAAAGGCATTTGATGCAGTTGGACATGGAAAGATATGGGTAATAATGAAAGAGTATCATAGACGTGAGAAAGTTAGGAAATTATGTATGTCAGCATGTAGCAATAATAAAGTAAAAATATTTGTAAATGGCTGGTTAAGTCAAGAGGTACATATGAACACAGGTGTAAGACAGGGATGTTCAATAAGTTGTATACTCTTTGCATTAGTTATGAGTGTGATATATGAAATAAATTTCAAAATGAAGGAGGCAGGTATTACACCTGAAGGGTTAAGAATTCCAGTTCTGTTAACATATGCAGATAACATTATAATAATTGGAAAAATACAAAATCTGGATAAAAGAAGTAGCAATTTACACAAATGAGTGTCTAGAGGTGATAGAGACGGCTTTAAATAAAGAGAAAGGTAAAGGTTTAGGTGATGTAGTAAAGATATGGGGTATATATTTTACAATTAATTAAATTTCTGTGCCAGTTATAAAATTTGAGAAAAAAGTTATAAGAAGAATTTAATGGGAAAACAATAGATGAAATAAAACAAACCTGTCTTTTCTGGAGAACATATAAATTATCATTCAGAAAAAGGCTTACTTGATAAATTCGGTACTGGTGGGAAAATAGCATACTTAGCAAGTGTATTTATGTTGCCAACAGTATTTGAAAATGAATTATTGAAGATATTTTTTTTCCATTTATATGGGGTTCTAGGTTAAACCCAGTAAAAAGAGAAGTTTAATATGTCAATAAAGCGGAAGAAGGTTTAGGGTTATTAACCCAGTAGTATATGCTGCTTCATTAAATTTTAACAAAGTGTTAAAGTGGATAAATGAAAAAGATGAAAGATTAGTAGTAACACTGTGTAAATATAAGTATGATAAATGCTGAGGTATGGTAAAAAGAGTAAAAGAGAAATGGAGTATGTAAATAAAGAAATAAAAAGCTTTCAAGAAAAAATATTTTGTGCAAAATAGAAACTGATGATCTAGAAAAGGATAGAAACGTATGGTATAAGAATGTAATGATAAAAAACATTGCCATGTAAAACCATGGGCAAATCTAACAGATGAAAAATTTAATTATATAAAAATGAGAAGCAAATGGTGTAATCAGAAAGCAGAATGTCAAGATTTTTTGTGGACACTGGTAACAGATAAATTGTCAGTTAAAAGAAATATGCCATATAAAAAGAAAAGCAGTTGAATACATTTACATTGTCAAGAAGTAGAAACCATGGGTGTTTTTGAAAGTTATTTATTTATATTTATTTATTTGCATTTGTTAACCGGGTTGGTCCAGCTGGGTAAGAATTACCCTTTTTCAGTGGAGACCCGAGGGGAAAAGCCCCAGACAGACATACAAATACATACGAATAGAGACAAATTAACAATATTACAGAGGAAAACAATATTATGGGTGGAATGGATAAGAAGAACAAACAATGAAAGTTTGAGAATATGAGTAAGGTAGGCCAGAGGCATGCATGTAAAAGATTTATGAAAAGGTGTTCTGAGCAAGATCTCTGAATTAAGTTAAAGTAGGCAAAGAAATGATGATTTAGGTGTGGAGTTAGTAGTGTGGGAGTTTTAGGTGGGAGCATGTGAAGGACATTCCCATTTGGAGGAGAGATGGGAGAGAAGCATGGATTTGAAATTGTTGTGGTTAGGTATATTACGTAGTGGTGTGGGGAAATTGTTCCATAGTTTGGCTATAGTGTGGGACAGTAGTAGTTTACCAATTGGGTGGATGAGTTTGTGTACATGCAGGAGGTTTTGGCCTGTGGATCTCAGGGTGTACGGGTAGGTGTGTAGGGTGTTAGAGATTTAGCAAGAGAGGGGCATTCTGCTGGTTTAAAGATGAGTTTGTGGGCTGTTGTAAGTTGTAGGTACTTTAGGTGGTTGTGGAGTTCTAGCCAGTTTAGGGTGTGTAGGGAGTGACAGTGATGGGAAGAGTTCTTAGAATTGGTTGCAAATTTGCAGATTTTGTTGTAACAGGCCTCAAGTTTAGCACGGAGTCCAAGTTGTAGGTTGGAGAATAGGGGAGCACCGTACAAGATAGAGGGGAGAAGGAAGGTAGATGCAAGGGTATGACGGGAAGATGGAGTAAGGTAGTAGTTGTGTCTGTAGAGTAGGCCGATTTTCTGGTGTGTTTTTTTGATTGCTGAGAGGATGTGGGAGTCGAATTTTAGGTTTTCATCGATGGTAATGCCAAGTAGTTTGGTACTAGGAACTATTTCAAGAGGGGTGTTATTGTGGCTTTTGATGGAAAATTGGACTTTGTGGAACTGGGAAGTTTTAGTGGGAGTAAATATCATTAGCTTTGTTTTGTTGGCATTTAGGGCCAAGTGATGCGATTGCATCCATGATTCAATTTTGGAGAAGGCTGTTTGGGTATTAAGTAGAAGTTTGGAGGGGCAGGAGGCTGAGCAGATGATAGTGGAGTCATCTGTGTATTGGATGACTGAGGCTTCAGGGATGGAGAGGTGAAAGTTGTTAATGAATAAGTGGGGAACTCCTGTGGGTGTAGGTAAGAAAGGGGAGGTTGACTCTTTCCATTGTACAGCTTGCTGGTGCATGGAAAGGTAGCTGGAGAACCAGTCTAGGGTTGAGGGAGATAGATGCAAGTGTGAGAGCTGGAACAGGAGGAGGGAATGGGAAATAGTGTCGAATGCCTTTGAGAGGTCAAGAAAAAGAGAAGATATGTATTTGCTGCTCTCACGTACTAGGTTGACTGTTTTGAGGAAGGAAATGAGGGCTGTCATGGTGCTGTGGCCTGGGCGGAAGCCGTGCTGGGTGGGAGAGAAGAGTTTGTGCTGGATTAGGTAGGGCATGAGCTGGGAGTGGATGGCTTTCTCTAGAATTTTAGAGAGAGGAGAGATTATAGCTACGGGTCTGAAGTTGGTAGTGTCTGTGTTCTTACCACCTTTGTGGAGAGGAATTATGTATGCATAATGCCAGATAAATACAGATAGATGCAGTTAAATGTAAAAAGGTTATGGGAAAACTCTGTAAAGAAGATTTTGTCGAAGATATAAAAGAAGTGGATAAAATAAACATGGATATGATTAAATATGGCTGTTATAAGAATGGAAGTAAAGAATATTTTAAAAGAATAGATAAAAAGTTATTTTATGTTATGTGGAATGAAAATAAAATTTTGTTTAATGACAAATTAAATTTAGCAACACTATTAAGTAAAATCAGATGGTGGTTATGGAAAAAGGAATGGGGAACTAATAGGAATGAAAATGTATTATGA
This sequence comes from Protopterus annectens, assembly GCF_019279795.1. Classification (NCBI taxonomy): domain Eukaryota; kingdom Metazoa; phylum Chordata; order Ceratodontiformes; family Protopteridae; genus Protopterus; species Protopterus annectens. The sequence goes on along the minus strand of NC_056745.1, from coordinate 1,391,769,971 downwards.
TTGTGAAGGAATTTTTGAATATGTGGAAACAGATTTGTCTATCTATACAGTATGTACATTTGCAAATATGTAAATATTTTGTAAAGAAACATTATTTGTATATAAAAGGACCCCTACTCTTTTTCAGTTTGTGCAATGAAATCTTTGATATCCACTTTAGCTACCATCAACTGAAGCAGACAGGATCTTGGTTTAATGTCTCCTCCAAAGAATGATGTACTCAGGAGTGTAGCACCCAACCCCCTTATGCTATACTGCAGTGTCAGCAATCAATATACCCATTGTAAGAACAGAATCCAAAGACTTTTGCACCAAAAGGCATGTGTGCTACCTGTTACATCATTGACACTTCTCAACCACTGCCAGTGGGAACACCTGAAACATCTCCTATTAGACTAATTAAACTCTCCTTACTATACTTAATTCTGTAGCCTCACAATGCAGAAAGCGACAAAACACTTATATATATTCATTGACTATCTTTTGATACCAAGCAGGAAATGCCTTGGATGATGCAATGATGCAGCAGTAGTTTTACCTCACAGCAAGGTGTTCTCTGGTTCAATTCTCAGCTGGAGTGCCTTCTGTGCAGAATCTGTATGTCGTCCCTGCATTTGTGTGGGTTTCCTCTAGGTGCTCCGGTTTCCTTCCATGTTACAAAGACATGCTTCTGGAGCATTTCTCCCTGGGCCTCCGCTGAAAATTGGCTTTTTTGCAAGTCAGACTTTCCCAGTGAACAAATGTAAAATAAAATAAAATAAATAAATGTGCCTTAGAGAGAAATTATGGAAGATTTAGCAAGTAAACAGGATCCCTAACAACCTTTAGTAATATGGACAACCAAGGAACCAAGCAAAAGAAAAGATTAAAATGACAAGAAAAAAGAAAAAATTGATAAAGTCAAATGGCTTGTAAGTGCTATAAAACGGAGTTACTTCTCTTTGCTCCTATCTCTTCTCAAGAAAACTCAGATAACCTCAGTTTTGTGTGATTAAACAAAATCATGAACAGAACCTGTGCCCACATTAAACTGTTAGATATGTTGATGGGCCAAAACCTGAAATTCACCCACCACATCAGCTATGAAGTGCACAAAACAAACCAAAAACTGTAAATTCTTTCCAAACTCTGCCTTTGTGATGCTCTTATCTTCCTACTCTCAACTTTTTTCCATACAAAACTCCAGTTAAATCAAAAAGTCAAATTAGAACAAAACTGCAATAAGTAGCCTAATTTGCTACTAAATCTCCCCATTAAAATACCCTGTTGTTTAGCTGCCAACAAACTAGACGAGTTATGATGTCATCTCGTAGTAGCACACAGAATATTATAAAGTCCTTATGTTAAGTATAACCATTAGTAAATTTCTGCCATGGTATACCCCCCAACCCAAAAAAAAAAAAAAAAAAAAAAACTGAGATCCAAAAACAGGTTTTGAATCTACAAAAAAAATTTACAAGTAGCCATGGATATGTATATTTCACTAAACTATTGAATACAATTCCCAGAGAACTTAGACAAACATCAAACCTTAAACACTTTCAAGGTCAATTAAAATATTCATAAAAACAGGGTTTCTGTATCCACTTCCTTGCAAAATGGATAACTTCTGCTGTCCATGTCTTCATGCCACAATCTCCTATTAGAATATGATAAATTGTAGACCATCCCAAGCAAACAAAACATACTATTTACTGTCAAATACATTCTCACTCTTGCCACATTCCCGAAATAGCAAAATTAAAAGTTTTCCATAACTAATTTGTTAATTCTTTGTTTTTTTTTTTCTTTTCTTAATCTTCTCTGTCACTTTACTTCTTTTGTTGTACTTATTTAATTCATCACTGAACCTTCTCCCTTGACATGAAACTTCAAGGCTTTTTTAACTGCCTTGTAGACTCTGTTTTCTCATCTGTTGCAACCTAATTTACAGGCTGCTTTAAACCAAAGAATACCTGTCCATCTGTCTTCCTTACATACATTACAATGGTATCACTAGGACAGTTTTTTTCCTCATGAATGGAGAAAGTTGTACCTCCTATATTGCAAATGTGCTAAAGGCTAAGAAAAGTGATCTCCCTTACTGCACATACAGTTAGAAATAGGAAACAAAAGTGCCCGACTACTTCTTATGTTATGCATAATATTGTACATCATATATATCTGTTACATATCAAGCATATACTTTATTGTACCTGTTCTACGCGTTTATATTTTTGTATAAACCAGAGCTCAACCATTTCTTTTTAGTGGGTAGAATGTTATATTTCAGCTATATAGTCAGTTGACTGGGTCCTTCTTTGATCGACTTGCCCTGTTCTATTAACCATATGATTATTAACCATATGATTTACAATTTGTCGTCTACTAGATTTTAGTGTTGTAATCATTTGTATGTTTTGTAATCATATGTATTTTATGCAGATCAAGGGGTTGTGTACTGTCAGTTTGCTGTTGTAAACAAATACCAAGTAAAGAAGTAAATACATAAGAACACCAGTGTATACTGTATATTGTTGCATTGAACACAGAATTGTACGACACTGGTATATGTATCAAGCAGTACATGTATGAGTGGTTTTGCAGTGTCCTTGTTAGCAGATGTAAGCAAATGAAAATGTACAGAAATACATAGAACAGCAGTTGAGTGGTAAAGCTGAACACATGTTGAAGTAACAGGTGATGTATATAATTATGGTGTAATAAGTGACTAGATGAAATATGATGTAACACAGTAAAAACAAGAACATATGTCAGCTATTATGGTATCTACAAAAGTAGTATGCAATAAATATGTAGAAGAGAAAAATGGGTGGGATTTAAGGCGCAAGTCAGAAGTGTTGGAGTACAGTGGAGTAAGACTAAGGTAATATAATAGACGAGGGGCAGGGCAAAAGGTAAGGGTGGCAACCCTATGGCGAGAGGGAGTGTGAGAGTTTAAAAGAAATGCCAAGCAAGGGATAATGGGAAATAAGGGGAGAGATGGAACCAGAAAGCGTGGACAGGAGAAGGGTAGAGACTGACATGAAATTTAGGCTGGAGTGTTTTAAGAGATGCTTATGACTGTTAAACACTGTTACTTGCTAGGGAAAGAAAATAATTGCAAAATATCTAAGACCTTACAACTAATAAAAATCAAAATATATCATTTGAAACTGTCTTTGTTAACCCTTCCTTTACCACAAAATCTTCACTAGAAATGTCATCAAAATGTACTGAAAATTGTCTCAAGCACTATTCAAAATAATAATGCAAAACACTGAAGTAACATATAATTCATATTGTTAGGACCAAAAGTCCATTGTAGAAAAATAATTCATGGATGAAAAAAAGTGAATTAGAATGATATCGGTAATAAATACTACATACATTGCAAGATACAAAAACATATCTCTTCACAAATTCTGTTCATAATTTTCTTTTAGCATGTGAATATTATTGAGCATGGCATAATTTTGCATGATTAGTTCTTTATTAATGAACTTAAAATGCACATGGTTGACATAACGTTTACAACTGCAACCACCTGAAAGTGATCTATAAAATAATACTTTGTAATTAAGAAGGTAAATATACTGAAGTAAAGTGATTGTAAACTGTGGTTATTTTTTTTGTCCTTCCTGTACACTGTATATATATATATATATATATATATATATATATATATATATATATATATATATATACATATACATGGAGTTTCAGGTCCAGCTGTTCTGTCTCATTGGTTATCAAAAGATCTATGGATAACTAGATAGTTATAGCACAATGGAGCGGTGGACAGACATTTAGGAGCTGAATTTGCTGCTAGATAGGTGCAATGAAATACACTTAAACACTCAGTGTAGTAATTGATGAAATTGTTAACCACTTAAAGTACATCTGAATTCCAGATATTACATATCACTTTATAGCACTTCTCCAGAATGTTGTTATAAAACACAAGTGACAAAATTAATTCATAGAACCTCAATTGTTCTTGCAGTGTCTTATTTTATTACCTTTTTTCTGAAGCAACTTTTAGAAATGTTGTAAAAAATTAATTATGAAGAGATCTTTTGATACATTTGAAGGAGGTGTATTTAGAGGAAGACACAATAGTCAGGTTTGAGATTGAGGAGTGCAGGGATGCAGATTCACTTTAAGGTCTGAGGTTCTCATTTTGGAAAATAGAGAAAGACTCAGATGACAATACAGCTCATGGAATGGTTGTTTGAGGATACCTTTGTTTGACATTCTCTTCATTTTCCAACTGCTGGTCTCCAGCTTGTTACACCCTCTGACCACCTTCACCTGTACATAGCTAAGCTGATTCCTTCTGTGTGATTCTGGATACATCCCTTCACTGAAAAGGTCACCTAACATCTGGGAGGGTCACAGGATTCGGCAAGAGAGAATGGGATTTGGAGTAGTTATACTATGACTGGCTAGTCATTGTCCATAGCTAGGATAGCGACTTGAAATGATGGTGGTATTTGTCTTACACTGGATGTATTGTCGCTTCATCTTGTAAGAATCAGAAATCTGTAAGGTCCCCTAATCTCTACCAGAGTTTACACTGGTTGTGAGAAAGTGAGTGGTACACAGGTAGATGCCTCGCGTCTCTGCCTTTTAGTGAGGATACATTTTCAGAGCACTGTAGTTGTGTTTCACAGAGGTCCCAAGGAACAGGAGAGTGAATTGTTCTAATTCAGCCCAGCTAAGTATTAGCTGAGGGGAAGGTGGGTTGAGGAAGCCATTTGAGAAAAGATAATTTAAGTCAAGGTGGTAAGAGCCACACAGGGGTCTGTGAGTTATAACAGTGTAGCTGCTTGAAATAATTTTAAAAAAGTTTGTGATAGATGACCCAGTATACTAGTGATTGATGGATTCAGAGGGGCTTCTCAGAAAGGGAGATGTCAAAGCCTTTGAACTGAGATAGAACTGGGTCCCGAGTTCAATTAAGAACATTGTGTGTCTATGGTCATCCTTTTCTGCCATTACTTTGTATGTTTTTGTATTCTTTGGTAGCTGAGTTTCATAATAGTTTAACATGAAATAGATAACCGTTTCTAGATGTGTCATAAGAAGTCCTATTCATAAGAATGGTCAAAGTCAGTACACTTTAAGCAGGTCAGCGCATTCCATCAAAACATTAATGGAAACTCATTAAAGCACTAAAAATATAAATCCAGCCTGCTTAAGAACACAGTGATGGAATGCTTCCTTGCAGTGCCAGCAACCTAGCTTTCCATAGCGGTCCAAAAGAAGTGGCTAGTATACCACTTGCCAGACTAATGATCACTGTTATGAATTCCCTACTTCCTTCCCAACACACACACACACACACACACACACACACACACACACTTTTCTCAGGTTCTTTTGGTGGATGTGCTAAAACAAAATAGCAGAACAACTTCCCATAGCTTTCCAGGGGAATTACATGCTCCTGCTGAGGTGTAGGGGTGGGATAATGGTTAGGTATATGAACAAATACCTTGTCATAGTGTACATGTGTAAGGAGCTTTGAGGATAGAGAAGGGGCTGAAGTTTTGAAATATATCATAAATTTCAGTTTAGTAATAGGGAATAATACAAAACTGCATTATTTGATATGTTAATAGTGCTAAACTAAAAATTGGGAAGTTGTTAATTCTGGGTACTTTATTTTCAATAAAGAAAGGAAAGATATAATCATCTGAAACAAAGTGTGTGTCATTGCTGAGATAAATCTTAAACCCGGGAACAATGCAAATGTCACAAATGTAGTGCACATACATTCCTTTATCTATCCATTGTATGTGTGATGTAGAAACCACAACTCCTAAAGTGTGCAAGGTAAAATGGTCTACAATAATGTTGTGTCTTTTTGTACTGCAGGCAGTTTGAAAGCATCATCCCAACAGAAGATTCTGTTATTTCAGAGATGACAGCCACTTTGCGAGAATGGGGTGCCATGTGGAAACAGCTTTACGTGGTAAATATAGCCTTCTGGCTTTTATACATATGTCTGTAATGGCTATCTGCCGTACAAATTGTTAGACAAATAGCATCTTGCCTCTATCAATTATCTGTAGAATAATGAATGTTATAAAGTTGTGAAAACTGTTGTTTTGTTGTGAAAATGATGTTCTTGGGAAAATGCTGTCTTGCTAGGAAAATATTGGTTAATGTAGAGTTGCTATAAATACCCCAAACGATACAATAAAGTATGTAGCAGTAAAGACTCATTTTGGACAGCTGTAAAAGAGGTTGTTAAAAGAAAAAAAGAGCTTAAGCCTTTCTTAGAGAGAGAGAGAGAGTATTATTGCCTAGAGTAAGGACTCTTGGAAGATACCAGCTGGAGACTTTATTTGAAAGAGAGAGTGGAGTAACAGGAAGGCACAACTTATCTGTTTGAAGGATTACCAGAACTTTGTGTTAGCTTATTTGGAACCTTTATTGGATGTGAAACCAGTACTTGTAAGACTATATTATTTGAAGACATTTTTCCCAAATGAAGCATTAAGCCTTTTTTCATTTTACCTTTATGTGTCTGTAACTAAAGTGTGCTAAAAGTAAGGGTACTATCTCCAGTGTATGTTATTTGCTGCATACCTTTTTAAAGACTCTTACAGTGGTTTTGTCTTTTGCTATTGAACAGTGAGTTTAAATGTCAAAAACATAGAAAGGAATTAGCATTAATGTATGCTGTAAATATTTTGCTTAGCAAAATATTTATGCCTATATGATTATATTTCTGCACATTGCAAAGTCACTATATCAGCATACACTATAGCAACCACAAATGGTTGAAACTCAATGTATCAAAAAAATATGTTAGGGAGGCAATCTACTCTGCATTACAACACCCCCTGCTAATTATATGTACATCTCCGAGATCCCACTACAGTGGGGAAAGGGCAAATTCCCAGTCTCCCCTGACAAATGCCAGCATCCTGTGATGAGCTGACAGTTCAGTAGCACAAGCCTCCTTCCTAAATGTTCAATGTAATGAATGTACAATTAAACAAACTGAGCACATTTCTACATTTGTGCGTGTGTGTGTGTGTGTGTGTGTGTATATATATATATATATATATATATATATATATATATATATATATATATATGTATGGGATCCGTACAGATGCTTGACTGCATCTTTCACTGAATCCTAATTTGGTGAGCATATTTGCGTGAAAGTGCTGTTCACCGAAGCAGCACTTTCACGTAAGTATGCTTGTTGTTACGGTCGTACTACGGTGCGGTAAGGGAAAATTCCCTTTTCCTCACTGTAGTGCGACCTCAGAGTGAGAATATTAAAGTGGGGGGGTGTGCAGGGGGGGCTTTCCCCCCTGCATTCAAGTAGATTTTGTAATGGAACTTGCACTGCTTGTTTAAAATTGCAATCAGACATCTGCTGACTACTCTTGTGTACCTCCTGGTTAGAGTATTACTAGATGTTGACTAGTCATACTAGTACCTTCCATCTCCTGGTGACAATTATCATCAGGCATAGGTTCATAGATTAGCAATAGGCTAGCTGCCCTTGCAGGACATTTTAAGCCTAGCCAGTTTCCCTTTTTTTGTGCTCAAATTAGCCCATCCTGTTTGGTTATAGATTGGCCTTACCCTTCCCAAGGTCAGTAATTATATATCACCCCCTAATGAGAATAACTGGAATCATACCATAAATAATTTGAGGGGGTACCCATGAATGAGATAAAGCCTGTGGTCCAGTAGTAGTACAGGGGACAGTCCTGGGGTAAAATATTATGACTAGGAATTGGCTGGTAATACTTTAAGCTGGAGATGAAAGTAATGCAGTCTGTAGATAGCTGTTGATAGTATTAACTAGGAAGTCCATCTAATACTAAGGTTAGGAGATGGCTTGTAATATTATAACCATCGGAATCAAATAAGATAGTCATCAGGCTGAAATTAATAATATGTATGCTACAATTGCATAATATTGCAAACTGAAACAGCCATCAATACTTCAATCAGGAATAATTGTGTGTAATCTGCAGAATATGACCAATAGTAGTTTAAACAGGAGATTCTGGCAGCATCATTGCTAGAACAGTAAACACTTTCAAGAAACTGTAGCATTTACTGTTCAAGCAATTTAGTGTATACATTCCCTAAATGGAAGAAAGGGATGATGGATGGATGGATGGATGGATATGTGTACTGGGATTGGGTAATGTGGGATGGCTGGACGGTTGGCGTGTTGCTGTGACGAGTATCCCGCGATACCATACTAAGTGGAGATAGTAGTGTTACTATTTAAGAAAAAGAAATAATTACTTTTCTATTATATTAAATTGTTATTTGAAACTTAATGTCGCATACCTGTCTGGTGTGGCGTTCAGTTTGTCTGGTGCTATTGCCCGCTACTGTCTGTAGTTCATGATTAAAGCTCAGCATAGCATCACGCGAAACATCGGAAGAGCTGTGGGCAAAAGCGTTCTCCCGGTGCTGTTAACATTGCTATGTTAAATTAAAATAAACAACGGGAGAAAACGCAGACTTTATTAATAACCGCGGAGAGCTTATGTCATTTTAAGCTAAACTCATAGACACAAAAAGGCGGGAATGAAAAAAAGCCAAAAGCAGCGGATCTATAACTTCTCTTTATATTAAAATGTGTTAAGAGTTTAACAAAGACAGCACAGCAAAAAAAAAAAAAATTTCTTCTTTGCCGTTTTTTCATGTAATATACGCTATGTTATAGTCTTTAACATATTTAGTTTTCAGTGTTTACGAAAACGGAAAAAGGGACCCGGACCTTTTAGTATATTGAGGGATTTATAACACGCTGGTTTGGGTTGGCTGGCCCAGTGCTGCACGCTTTAGGGTAGGCATTGTATAATAGATATCTTTAACCCTTTAACTCACCTACTCATTCTTCATTTAATCAAAGGAAAACAATAAGAAACTATTTCTGCTTATGCTACTTTAGCGTGTAGTTATTCCCAGTTACATGTCAAGTCTGAGCTTGTTATGTACATGTTTTTAATTATGTAAAAATCTAAAAAAAAAACCTGTTTTATTTGTATTCTTCATACGTTATCATTTCTTTGCAGCAGGCCCATTCAGAACACTCTCTTACATGTACAGGTGTACTTCTAAATTTCAAACTTTCAAAACATCGACTTGATCTTATGGTCACGACCATAATAGACGTTTTGAAAGTTTGATCTTAAGAAGTAGACTTATATATATATATATATATATATATATATATATATATATATATATATATATATATATATATATATTTATATGTATATGTATATGTATATATATATATATATATATATATATATATATATATATATATATGGATTCAATTCAGAATCTCGAAATTCCGAAACATCGAATTGCATATGATCGAGACTACATGATCGATGTTTTTGAATATCGAAATTCCGAAACAAATAAAAAAAAAAAAACTAGGCCCCTGTATCCACCCCCCCCACACCCCTGCTACTTAAATATTCCAACTCCAAGATCGCACTGCAGTGAGGAAACGGGAAATCTCCCATTCAGCACTGTATGCAGATCTCCGTTCACAATGTCAGGATTCCGAAAGTTTGATCAAATGATCTCGGCCATATGAAATTCGATCTTTCAGGATTTCCGCATTGTGAAGTGTGTGTGTGTGTGTGTATATATATATATATATATATATATATATATATATATATGTATGTATATATATATATATATATATGTATATGTATATATATATATATATATATATATATATATGTATGTATATGTATATATATATATATATATATATATGTATGTATATATATATATATATATATATATATATATATATATATATATATATATATATATATATATATATATATATATATATATATACACACACACACACACACACACACACACACACACACACTGGCAAGTATTGTGTAACTGCCTTGTGGCATGGTCATGACTTAAAACATACCTCAGCCCATCTCATTTACCTAGTTATCCATTGAATCAATAAAGCAAAAAATTAGATGTGCCTGTAAAATCCTTGATCCAGGAGAGAAAGGTAGTAATGTTTTATATCCAAGCTATGCAAGTAACACTGCCACTATAGCTTTGTTAGTAATATTTTTCCCTAAGGTCACAAGCAACGTTTTCAACCACTTGCCCTCAAAAGTCATGATCAAAGATCTAGATAAGAGACGCATACTAAAATATTAAAGCTGTTTTCCCTATTTTTAGAGATAAGATTGTATGTTTGTGTAATGTTGCAATTTTGAGCAAAATATTTGTAACGTTTGGCTTCATTTTATGCTTTAAAGGAAACCTTAAAATGGAGTTTTGTTTATTGAGAAATCAGATTACATGTATGTATAGTACCAAATTTTCTGAAGAAAAGAAAAAAATTGGTAACATCTCCATTAATTTTATGCCTTTAAATTTTTTCATTTGTGCATAAATTAAAATTAACATTAAAAACATTACTCAAAATTCTAAGGTAAGAAAATTACTTAAAATTCTAATGTAAAAAAATCAGATGACTCTGAATCTCAAAGATAGTTGAATAGTGGTGGGCACTGGCCACACAGTTAGAGGATAACTGGTAATACTTTAACTAGTCCTGTCAGATCAAAGTTATTGTAACGTTGCTCACTAGATGACAGTAATAGCATTAGCTGTGGGTAATATTATCAGTAGGAAGTGGCTGGTGACACCAACAGGTGTAGGGAGTAGAGTTTCTAGGGAACAGCAGGAGCCATTAAAATGTAGAGGTTCTATATGCAGGTACTAGATTCAGTTGGGAGGTACCACATGCAGGTACTACATTAAGTTGGGAGGTTCTGCTTGCAGGTACTAGATTCACTAGGCAATTGGCAGTAGTAAGTGTGGGGTTGCACTGATGGATTTGCACAGTATAAAGAGCTGTCAGATTTTGATTTATAGTTATCCATGCCATGCCCATCTAAGGAGCATCCGTCTATCAGATATTTTACTGCAAGTACACAATGTGGGCTTTACAAGAAACTTCACTTTGCATTGCAGAAATTAATAGCTATATTCAGCACGAGCCTCTGTGCTGTGAGGTTGACATTATGCATGAGTAGTTGTATCATCTGATTAATACACACTAGGCATATTCCCCTTCAAGTTTGTTATATCTTACCTGTTCACTTCACTAGTTATATTAGGCAAGGTTTCCTGTCCTCATATGCTATATGTCCCTGAGGTTGTAAAGTAGGGTTATAGGTAGTAACAAACTATTGCATACCTGTCTTATGAGTCTTTGAACAGTATTTTTGTTTAATTTGACTTAAGGGACTGAAGAGTAAATCATAAATTTCTCTTTAATTATACCGTGTTATGACTAACATTCTTTGAGTCTTAAGCATTCCATGTTCCACACTGAACGTCACACATTTTAAAAAATATCCCTAATATATATTAGAGAATGGGCAAACTGTACATCAGCAACCTGATTTGAGAATGAACGTTCTCTAGCAGGGTATTAATGTATAAGTAATGCCAAACAAGTCCTCCACTTTATGGCAGCATATCAAGCTGCTGTGGAGCTTGGTAAAAAAAAAAAAAAAAAACTAACGGCTTCCTTTATTTTATGCTCTCCAAGCAGTGCTTTAGCTGTTTAGCGAGTGTAAAATAATAAAGAAAAAAATTAAAATAAAGAGAGTGTGTGTGCGTGTGTGAGAGAGCGTATGCATGTATGATGGTAAGAGAGAGAGATTGATTGAGCTATTATTTTACAGTCGCTAATCAGTGCTTTTGCTGTTTAGCGAGTGTAAAAAATAAATGAAACGTGTGTGTGTGTGTGTGTGTGTGTGTGTGTGTGTGTGTGTGTGTGTGTGTGTGTAAGTATGAAGGGAGTGAGAGCAATCAAGCTTTCCCCTGGCAGTAGCAGCATCAGTTAAGATATTTCCATACCTCTCGATCATACCTCTCAACCTCTTAGCACAAGAAATCTGGACAGAGTCACAAATAATAGGAGAACAAAGGACAGAAATGAGGGCCGGATTTTAAATATTGCTGCTGTTGTTTGTCTTTCGGCTTTTTCCCTTTAAGGGGTCACCACAGCGGAACTCTGGTCCGCTAATGATTGGCAGTAGATTTTTTTACGAAACACCGAGGTGCCAGCTCAACGCCCAACCTTCAACGAAGGCACGCCCATTTACGCACGCATGTCTTTCAAACGCTACCCAACCGCGGGGAGAACATGCAGACTCCACACAGAAGGCACTCCCAAGCCAAGCCGAGAATCGAACGGGAGAACCTCTTGCTGTGAGGTAACAATGCTACCGCTGTACCAGCGCGGAATACTGTATTGCTGTTATAAACTTAAAAAGTTGCTAGAATAACAGGGTTTCCATTAGCTTGCATTTTCTGAAGCAGAGGTGTGTGTGTGTGTGTGTGTGTGTGTGTGTGTGTGTGTGTGTGTGTGTGTGTGTGTGTGTGTGTGTGTGTGTGTCTGTGTGTCTGTGTGTCTGTGTGTCTGTGTCTGTGTCTGTGTTTTTACCAGCAACAGCCCCAACGTTTCTGAAGCTCTTGTATTATGGACACCATTAATAAACATATGCATTTTATGAATTGGTAAATATGTTTTATGAAAGGGTCTGGATTGTGTTCTTGAGCGAAATTTGATCTCTTATATTGATGTTGAAGACAGAAAATTTAGTTGTACATGGAAATGCAAGTAATGTAAAATACAGTTAGAAGACTGGTGGTAATTCCAAAAAGTTTATGAGATTGGTAGTAATCATCAGGAGATTTAGTGTGTTTGTTATTAGTAGGAGATTGCTGCTAATATTAGAAGCTTTAGGTAATATTGTAACCAAGAAATGGCTTGGAGTACCAGTAGGTTCAAGGACTTTTTTGTAGTAGGAGTGGATATTAATTGCTAGGAGACACAGAATGTATCCATAATGGATGGTTGGGAATAATAATAATAGATTCTGGTAATCTGGTCAGTAAGAAGCAGATGGTATTAAAAAAATACACATTACAGATGGTGCCAGTGTGAAAACTTTTAATATGTAGTCCTTGCTGGTATTCTGTAGAAGATGGCTGCCAACAACAGGAACTTATGGGTAATGTTGTCATTAAAAGATGGCTGGTAGGAAGAGGACTGATAGAGAGTTGGAGGTAGTTCAGCATATTAAGACGTGGCAGTAACATTGTAAGAGAACGTGGTCTACAGGAGGTGACGATAACACCAGCAGGTGCAGACATGCAATCAGTAAGTAAGTAATCATTGACCATGTAGATGATAAATTATATATCAGAGTTTGTCTGCATTAACTTGGTAAGTACGCTGGTGTGTGGTCCTTTATCAGCAATGACCCAAGTCGAAATAAAAAACAAACAAAAAAAGTGAATTAATAAATATGTATTCTTGTAAGGCGGTTAGGAAGAAGTTAGAATAAATACAGATTCTAATATTTATAAAGACATTTATTTAGTTACTGGTTATGACTCAAAAACTAAATTCCACTTTTCTCTAGTTATCTTGCTATCTTGACTGCATTTTACTGAATATTTCACCAACAAATTGAAATAATTATTCTATCTGTATTTGATTTTTTCCTTATATAAACCAGTATTTTAGTGTCTGTGTGGATTTCTTTTAACAGCAGGCCATTGCTGCCATTACTTCATGATTATTTATTTTATTTATTTTTTTATTTTATTTTACATTTGTTGACCGGGCTAGTCCAGCTGGATATATGTCCATTTTCAGCAGAGGCCTGGGGAGAAAAGCTCCTTGAAAACACAGTAAAATTAATATAAAATAGCAGTTTTCAACAGATACAGGTACAATACAGATTTTTACATGACAGATTTTACAGATGTGGGTATATTCAAAATATAAGCAGAAATGTTTACTTCAAAACATGTCTGCTTACAGAATCGTATTACTTATAACATTTGGTTAGTTATAGGGAGATAATGAGGAAGACCATTTTATTAATATATAAGGCCCATTTTCTTTATGGTTTTCAATAGGCAATTAGTATATACAGTTGATGTGATGAGCGTCTTTGTATTATTATTATTGTTATTATTATTATATAATTTTTTACACACACGTGCAGAACATGTGAAGTTATTCCACAGTTAATTAGCAAAGGTGTGCTATTGCATATGTAATTTAACAGCATCCTAATCAAGTTGGTGTTTCTTCACAGCATGGTTCCCCATATAGCTATGTATTTCATTTAACTAATATTTAGGCTTTAGTGACACAGAATAATGATGAACCTGAAAACAAAAGTAACAAAGAAATGAAAATGGGGGAAACCTTCTTAAAGTAAATAAAAAGTGGAAGAATACACTGATGAAAAGAAAAAAGCTGGCATCGCAGGTGTAAATTTTTCCGGGGGGGGGGGGCAGTCATTCTTTTATGTATAGAGCACCTCCTTTGCAGACTTGATTTTTTTTCAATTTATACTGTTCTATATGCAATTTTAATTTAGTTCTTTATGGTACTGGAATAAATGTCAGGTTATACAATGTGGGTGGCAGAAAAGTGGGTTATTTTCAACAGTTTAACTGGCTGCTTGTTTTGCTTTAAGCACATTTTGAACTTTGGTTTACAATGTATTGGTCCACATGCACCTTGCGTAGTCTGTTATAATAGATCATCCCAAGGAAATGGAAAACGCAGCTATGATGCATGTCTTGGGCAACTCTTGACTTTTAGACTTAAGCCTCATAACTCTTGCAGTTGTTATATTTCAAAACTGTTAAATGAATACTGTGCCATGAGTTGTTGATTTCTTATTAGGTTACAAATTAACTCTGAGGTCAGTATTTGGCACTGCAAGAAGTATTTATGCTCTTATTAAATGCATCTTTTGGGGAGAAGAAGAAAAATGTATCTTTTTCATTGTTTTTATTCTTACAGACATACAAGTTATAACTTTCAATGATTTCTGTTATTCTTTCACATAGATGACTATGAAACAGATTATTTTCTCAAGTAACTGCAGGGTGAGTGAACTTGACCCTTAATTTCAAAGCAGTTTAGCACAGTTCTCACTGTTCATTTTTGCAAAAAAAAAGCTTTTTCACTGTTATGTCAGAGTAAAGTTTCTGTTTACATTGTAAATTGTTTCTCTTCCACTGGTTTATGGCTGTTTGTCTAGAGTCAGGTGGTGGTAGAGAAAATGTGGTAGATAACTTCGACTTGGCTGGGATGAGGACTTGTTATTAGTTGAGTTATTGGTATACCTATTCAAAAAAAACAATAATAAAAAAAAAAACTGTGAAGAAGCCCTGAGGTAGCAGGGTGAAAGCTCTTAGTCAATTATAATAAAGTTCTTCTGTTTTTAGTGTGGCCGCATCCTTGTTGGTGCTGTTTATTATTTTTTTGAATTAGTTATTTGCGTTCACTCTATTGGGCGTTTTTTTTTTTTTCATTGTATTGGTATACTTACAGAGTCTGCTGGTGTATTCCTTTTCTCAGGAATAGATAAGTAGTCATCCGCTGAATTGCAGTATTTGTATTTCTTTTTTTTAAAGAGTCTTTGCATTTCTTGATAATACATTTTTCACTGTATGTACTATACTTTTCACTTATGAAAATTACTCTTGATGTAATATGATTACATTTTAATCACTTCTCAAAGTTATGAAATTCCTGGCTCAGATATTGAACACTATTGTCTGCTTTGCAAAGATGGATTTCAATACAGGAATAACACAGACTTAGTGTATCATGTAATAGAAGAGATTCATGGAATTTTGAATAATAACTTACACATAAGACAAAATGTGACTCCCTTATACTGGAATAACTCAACTCTCAGTATAGCCAAGGTAAGATGGAATGTAATGACATAACATAACCTGTTTCTGGTTTTGATTACTTAGCATGCAGGCAGCATGCTTTACGGAGGGAAAAAAAACCAGAAAAAAAGTAAAAGGAAAATAAAAGCGGGAGGGAGAATGGCAGTACCTGCTAGGTCTTGTGAAGGCGGATTAGCAAAGAAAGGGGTGGAGAAGAATACGCTTAAAGATATTGTTAGCCTGTGTCTCTAAAGGAGTGGCATTTGCTTTCCTTAGGTAAATGTTAATGGAGAGAGTTTTGAATTAAGTGAAATTATCTGATTGTCTAATGGCATTTAGTATTGAGTTCCAGCATGCTGGGTAATGTTTAGAGAAAGATCTTTCATGGCAGGCAAGAGAAAAGGGAGGCAAAGCTAGTGTCAGAGTGTTGAATTTATGCAGGGAGTCATTAAGGTTATAGTACACAGTTTGTTGAACAGTGGAGGACACTAACTTGGTTAAGCCAGAACATTCTTTAGCTTGCTGTTTGTACTTACACATGCCTAAAGATGTAAGCCGTAGTTTAATCAGCTACTGTCATGTAGCAGGATGGGATTAGATGCATAAGCATATACTAAGCTTACAACCATTGGGGCCTTTATAAGCCTAGATATGCATCCCAAATGTATATCACAGGTTTTTGAGTCTTGGAGGTTATGTTAAGGCATATATGTAAGCTAGGGTATGATTTGAAGACTGCCTCTGTCCATTAGAGACATAGGTACTAGACCTGGGGTGAGTTTCTGATTTCTCACCCCCTGTCCCAGTTTACACTTGAATAGGGTTAGGGAAGAACTGTACTTTACATGGATGAAGGAATGGAATTCTTAAAGACACATACCTGTCCTTCTAACTTGTCCTGTTTATGTCACAAGTAAGGTTCAAGTTCCTAGATCGAGTAATTCTAATGCCGCTGGTTTATAGATGTGCAAAAGGTCAGAAGCATAGCGAGATTGGGGCAAGAGGGGCAGTGGTCTGAGGCACAAAATATTGGGTGAGTGTGATCAGTCATCCATCATCCCAAGCATTCTTTAGTGCAATACCAGTATTGCATTTGCGGTCAAACATGAGTGCTGCAGCACTCCATGTGTGGACTAAAGTGTAACAGCTGTTTGTGACATTTGTAGCAAGCTGTTTGCTACAGTTTAAAAGAACAAATTTTTTTATTTATTTAATTTTATGTCTGGAAGTAGGGAACAGGGCACAGAAATGGGACTTGAATGGCTAGGGTAGGAGGGAGGAGGTGTACGTGTGTCGTGCATTGCTAGTAGAAGGAACAGCAGTTTTATTTATTTATTTGTTTTAGTTTTATTTACAGGGATAGTTTGACTTGATGAGGGTCCATTTTCAGTGGAGGCCCGGGGAGAAAAGCTCCAGAGTCAAGTTACAAAAATTTTCAATGAACTGTAAATACACACGTCATGAAGGCACATTGAGTCACAGAGATTCTGTTGATTACAAAGTCATTCACCAGCTGTTCAGAAAATTCTGATAAGAATGCAAATCCAAAATATAGTCTAAAGAGCAGTAAAACAAAATGAATAGACTACAGATGGGGGTATGATTTCCAGTTTTGGAGGTACATAGTGTAGTATTGTCATTACAGGGAGATTGACAGAAGAGTCAGGAGGGGGAGTTAGTATAGAAGACAGCAGAAGAGGGAGGGAAGATTATCAGGAGAGAGGGTGAGAAATGGTTATAGGTGAGGAGGTGAGGGGACAGAGGAAGTTTGTATATAGCAGAAGGAGAATAGCAAGTGAAGAGAAGCTAGAAGGGAGAATTGTGAAGAATAGTAGAAGGAGGTTGGAGGTTATGTAATAAGTGCATAAGTCAGAAATATATGTGGTGGATATGAAATGAGAGAAGAGTAGGTTGAGTTGCTGGACAGTGGAAGGCTCTAACCAGGATTGGAACATGAGCAGAGCCAGTTGCTATTGAGGTGAGATACGTCAGCAGTGTTTATAAAGGGCTGAGAAAGAGTATTTTTATATTTTGGAGATAAAGATAGAGAAGAGAGACTCTCCAGCTTTGTTACTGGATTCAGAGTCCCGTAATAAAGATTTGTAGGAGGATCAAAGAGTGTTAGTATAAGGCTGAAGCATTAGCCGAAGGTAGGGGGTTTTATTGGACTGGTGTACAAATCAGTGAACAAAGGTGAGTGGAGTGTCAATTAAGTGATTAGGTAGTTCCAGCCAGTTTAATCGATCTAAGACAGAGCAGTGGTGGGACCTAAGTTGTGTGTTAGTGGTGAACTTTGTGATTTTTATTGTAGCAGGTTTCGAGCTTAGTTAGATCAGTTTTACTGAAAAACACAATACAGAAGAAACCACACAGTAGCACAGAACGAAATGATAAAGCGCTTTTCATTTATTCCAATAAACAAACTTCTCTCCAAAGGGTACACTTACGGACCAGCTCAGAAAGCAGATCTGGTCAAATCAATTATAGACCTAAAATTATACGTTAGGAAGCTTAACTTGAACTTGCTGTTTGGAGGCTCTTACCCCCTTGACGACAATAATTTTAGGATTCCTAGTACCTACAACCCCCCACTCCATCCCCTTTTACAAATTTTTGAACTGGTTTGCGAATTAGACATTTGTCAAAACTTCAACAAAACACCACACCATTCAACATCAAGTGCTTATTTTAATAATAAAAAAGAAATGGAATGCCTTGACTGGATTAAATTTCAGAATATTAGATTCTGTAAACCGGATAAGGGAGGGGGTCTTGTTGTGTTTGATGAAGTTGACTATCAAGATAGGATGTTTAGCCTGTTGGACAGTCCTTCATATTCTACCAGCTCGCGTTCCAAAATAAATAAAGCGTACACCACAATCAAAGACCACATTGAGGAAATGTTCATCGAGGGTAGGGTAACACAACACACATACAATTACTTATCAACAACTTACCCTCGTTTCCTGTGCTTGTTTGGTATCCCTAAAATCCACAAGGATGTCCACAACCCACCCATCAGACCACTTGTAGATGGCCGTGGTTCTCCTACCTATCCATGTGCTAAAATCATTGACAACATTTTACAGAAATACTTGGTCAACTTTCCACAGATCTGCAAAGATTCTTGGTCATTCCTTGGTAAAATTAACAAGTTAGATTTCAACGCAAGGTACAATTTTCTTACTATTGATGTTAAAGATTTGTACACCTGCATTCCCCAAGACATAGCAGTGGACTGGGTAGAACAAGTGCTTAGATCTAATGGTAGTAGTGGGAATGAGTTGGTTCTGGTTCACAAATTGTTGGACCTAGTCTTGTCTAACAATTTTTTTTACATTTGATGACAACTTTTATTTGCAAAAATCTGGAGTAGCCATGGGCTCCCCTTGTGGGGCCAGTGTTGCCAATCTAGTCATGGCACAATGGGAACATGATCATGTGTCCACTAACTGCCCATTTAAAGACCAGGTGATTTTTTACACCCGTTACTTGGACGATATTTTTATCCTCCTGGATGGTGACTTGCCCACAAGTGAAGCGTTAGTGGGCTATTTTAATTCAACTACACAGTTTTTGAAATTCACTGCTAGTTTCCATACTGAAGCTATCCCATACTTGGACATTTTACTTTCTAAAGACACTAGCTTTCACAAATATACAGCTAATATATATAGGAAAGTAACATACTCCAACTCATTCCTGAATATATATAGGAAAGTAACGTACTCCAACTCATTCCTGAATATATATAGGAAAGTAACGTACACCAACTCATTCCTGAATATATATAGGAAAGTAACGTACTCCAACTCATTCCTGAATATATATAGGAAAGTAACGTACTCCAACTCATTCCTGAATATATATAGGAAAGTAACGTACTCCAACTCATTCCTGAATATATATAGGAAAGTAACGTACTCCAACTCATTCCTGAATATATATAGGAAAGTAACGTACTCCAACTCATTCCTGAATATATATAGGAAAGTAACGTACCCCAACTCATTCCTGAATATATATAGGAAAGTAACGTACCCCAACTCATTCCTGAATATATATAGGAATGTAACGTTACTCCAACTCATTCCTGAATATATATAGGAAAGTAACGTACTCAACTCATTCCTGAATATATATAGGAAAGTAACGTACTCCAACTCATTCCTGAATATATATAGGAAAGTAACGTACTCCAACTCATTCCTGAATATATATAGGAAAGTAGCGTACTCAACTCATTCCTGAATATATATAGGAAAGTAACGTACTCCAACTCATTCCTGAATATATATAGGAAAGTAACGTACTCCAACTCATTCCTGAATATATATAGGAAAGTAACGTACTCCAACTCATTCCTGAATATATATAGGAAAGTAACGTACTCCAACTCATTCCTGAATATATATAGGAAAGTAACGTACTCCAACTCATTCCTGCACTACACAAGTTGTCATCCTTTTCATCAGAAGCGGGCGATCGTCAAAGGTCAGCTAGTGAGGGCAGCCCGCATTATCACATTGGACAGTGATTTTGCCAATGCATGTGGACACCTAAGGAATAAGTTTTTACACCGGGGTTACCCACATGAAATGTTAGACACTATTATAGAAGAAGTGTCATCTAAGCGTCATTGTCATTTTTATAAACCAATCTTGAATAGAGAATTGGTTCTTATGAATGACACTGAAACCTCGAACACAGACTTAGTAAATGTCCACACAAGTAGGCATCCTCCTGAATGTTTTGGTGTCACATTCATAACAACATACAGTCTCAATAGTAGTGACTGTGTTCAGGCACTACGTAAAAATTGGGGCTTACTCAAAAAGGACAACACAGTACACCAAAAACTTGGTAATCACCCATTGGTTGTTTATAGAAAGGCAAAAACCTCAAAGCCCTCCTTGAACGACATAACATTAAAAAACCAATGACAGCTGGCATGTTTAAATGCCAGGCGTGTAATTTTTGTCAATACATCTTGGAATCCAATAGATTTAAAGTTCACGATTATGAATACAAGTTGAACCTAAGAGCTAACTGTAATTCAAGAATGGTGATCTACTTAGCTATGTGCCAAACCTGTACAGCTTTCTACGTGGGCAAAACAGAACGACGCCTACGTGACCGTATTTATGAACATACTTATGCGATCAGGAAGCAGAAACTTGATAATGCACTAGCAAAACACATTTCAGTTTATCCCAACCATATGTTTAAATTTTTGATTATTGACCAGATCACACAGGACTTCAGGGCTGCTCCTCTCCCACTTAAGTTAGAAGAGCGAGAGCTGTTTTGGCAAATTAGACTCAACGCATACAGTTCACCAGGTCTGAATGAGAACTGTTCTTTAAGTAGTGTTCTTAAACTTAGGAGCCTTAATAGGTAGGCTGTGTCAGGTTACCTTCCACACTAGCACGATGCAGTTATTCTAATGCTTTTGAGCACCTTGGTTCAGTGACCTTATGTGTATTTTTTGCTGAGTATTTTTTGCTGAGAATTTGTAGTTTTATCTTGATACTTTACTTATTACCAATTATGTTCAGCACACTTGATGTGCTTCAACATACACAGTTTAGTGCACTAACATAGGTATTTGTATTAACTCAGTTTTACAAACACCAGCAGAGTTTTTATGCACTTGTAATTATTTCTTTGCCTCACTAGCTTAGTAGGAGGCTAGATTTACACATTTTTTATAGACAACGCTAGTTGTACTTTGTCTGACTATTTGGATGTTTAGCTTTTACTTTAAAAGCAGTTTTTAGTCTAGTTGTGTTTGCAAATGGGGCGTGTCTTGTAAGTCAGCTTTCACTTTAAGTAGTTAATTGACTTTGTAAGTGTTAGCCCAGAGAGTATTTAAGCTGTGACTTTTTGTTTTTCTTGATCTGAAGAAGTTTGTTTATTGGAATAAACGAAAAGCGCTTTATCATTTCATTCTGTGCTACTGTGTGGTTTCTTCTGTATTTTGTTTTTCAGTAGTCTGTTTTGCCTGTTTAGATCAGTTTTACTTAGGTTTGTGAAGATAGGAGAAGCATATAGTAGGGTGGAGAGAAGCTGAGTTCTGGCAATGTCTTGTCTTGTGTTATTGGTATGGAAAAGTTTGATTTTATGCAGTGAACGTTTAATATGCATCTTCTTGATGGACTGAGATACTGTAGGTGTAAGTTGAATTTTAAGTTTTGTCAATTATTACACTTAATAATTTCATTTGGGTTATTGCTGATATTATGGTGGTATTGGAGAAATGTATCTGGAATGGAGTTTGGAGATCTGTGGTTTGCTGGGGTGAATGAGCATCAGTTTAGTCTTGGGAGGGTTCAGAATCAGTTGTGATTCAGATAGCCATGATTTAACTGCTAAGAAGGACATTTGTGTTGTAGATACTAGTTGTTTTAGGGAGGGTGCAGCACAGATAAGCACCGAGTCATCTGCATATTGAATGATAGAGGCTAGGGGAGTAGATGAGTGGAGTCTGTTGGTGAAAATACTAAAAAGTAAATAACGTAGGATAGAGCCTTGGGGCACCCCCAAGCTTACAGGAAGTAGGGAAGAGAGTTCCTTTTGCCATTTGACAGTTTGCTGTCAGCCCAATAAGTAGCTATAGAAACAAGCTAAGCAAGAGTGGCTAAGTTTTAGCGTTAAAAGTTTGCCAAGTAGTTTCTGATAGGAAACAGTATCAAAGGCTTTTAAGAGATCCGGGAAGATGGAAGAAACATGTTGTCCATTATTTCTATGGTGGTTGACTGTGTTGGTGAAGCTTAGGAAGGCAGATGTGGTGCTGTGGTATGGGTGGAACCCATGTTGTGTTAGCTAAGAGTTTATTGGATAGTAGAACTTTTAAAAGTTGCTTGTGGATACATTTTTCTAGAATTTTGGAAAGGGGTGGTCAGAAAGCAGTGGGTCTGTAGTTACAGAGCTCGATAGAGTTGCCCCCTTTGTGCAGGGGGATAATATAAGATATTTTCCCGCTAGAGGGAATATACTGTTCTGAGACAAAGTGATTGATAAGAAGTGATGGGTTAGGCAGTGGCGTCTGGTGCTAGTTTCAGGAACTATTAAGGTAGGTTATCTGCCGCAAATGATGTGGGTTTGAGTTTGGAGAGTAGTTTTTTTATGGTGAGTGTTTGAACAAGTTTAAAGGAGGAGGAGTCATTGGTATCATTGGATATTGTTGGGATAATAGGAGGAGTATTGAGATGGGGGTTGGTAGTGAGCGAATAGAATTTATAAAGAAAGTGTTGAATTGAGTAGCAATGCTATCAGTATTTCAGGTGTCTGAGGGGGCAGGGGTGGATGTATTTCCGGGTTGAAGGAGTTTTTTTATGTTGTACATGAAATTGATAAATTATTAAATTGATAGAACTGGATAGCAGATCAGAATAGTTTGTGGTATTAAAGTAAGTTTTAAATCTGGTACTGTGACACTTGCAATCTACAGGTGCGCAGTCATATTGTACCATGCATACCCCTGTGTGCCTTACTGCATTTACAGAAATGTGCATCCTTATTTTTTGCAATCTGAATTTTACATTTATCAGTTTATGTATGATTATATTTTTTGTGGTGTATTTTAATGTAAAGTTGTTCCTTCATTCGATTTATGTATGATGCATTGATAGTTGTGCAGGGTTATCACTTTTTAATTGTGTAGACTTTGGTATGAAAATTTCAGGATAGTCATTTAAGTGACTCTTCTGTCAGGCTGTTGCATGCAGCTGTGCAGTCTGCTCTTAAATATCATCTTGTGTTCATTTTTGCAAATCAATTTCTGGATCCAGGTTGTACAAACTCAGTGACATTGTCCTGATGTTGGTGCTCTGCAGACAGCATGTTGAACATTTGAACTCAAAATGTTAAGGGCATTTGCTGAAATTATATTAACAAAAAGTGCGTTGCCCATTTTTACTGATTTTTTTGTTCCGCAGCATTATAACTTTTTAACTGTTTAGAATTTTTTTAGTTCTCCATTTGCTTTATTCTTTTGGACTTATCCCAGCATCACTCATCCATTGTTGGGTCTACCTGCTTCTCCTGCAGCCCTCACACTGGTTCCAGTCTAAGGCTGGGGCCAGTATGGTACTTATGGAAGTCCTGTCATCCCCTCCATCAGGGGATTTTTTTCATTTATGGCTTTATCCCTTAGTTCCTCCCTTCATTATCTTCACCTTTTTAAATCCAAGGACTAATCCCTACTGTAGACTGCACCTCTTCTGCAGGGAATTCCTAGATAAATGGTCTTCCCCCTGGGATGGACACACCCTTCCCTCACTGCCAGCACCTCAGATGCCTGAGCTGCTAATTGAACCCTGGTCGTCTGGGCTGTAGTTAAAGCTTTAGCTCTCAATGCCACAGTGCAACTGTTTCTCGAATTTTGGTATAACATTTTCAAAATGGTCTTTTTACAGACCCTTCTGTCAAATTTTTGGGTGTCATTTTTGTAATGCCATTTGTAAATGTCAGCTCACATTCATTTTTATAAATCACACTCTAGACCACAGCAACATAAATTCAGTGCCATAGTTCAGGTGCTGGTGGGCCACAGGTGGTGTGTTAAAATATGAGCCCAGACTGATGAGTCTTTTCAGAGTTATAGGCATTTATTCAAATTCATTTTTAATGAAGGTATGCTATGCATTTTAATTGATTGTTGTATAGGGTTATAACTTTTTAACTATGTAGAATTCTAATGTGAAACTTTCTGGGCTGTCATTTTAAGGGCCCTTCTGTGTAACTGTTTTACACAATTGCACACTTTCATTTGTAACAGTCATTTTTGCAAATCTCATCTTGGCTCCAACTTGCAAATATTCGCTGCTATGCGTTATTGTGTTTAATTTGAGGTTAAATTTGAAGTTTGGGCAGAGTTACCAGAATATGTTTAGAATAATGTATTTAAAAAAGATAACTTTTTCTCATGCTTCACTAGCTTTGTAGTGGTGACCTTGTGTGTACAGCTTCATTAATAACAGTTTCTTCTTCTGCTCTCAATTTTTTTTAATGGTATGCCCTGCATTGTCTGTTGGCATTTTGTAGAATTTTATAATTTGCAGTTGCTCTTCTCTTTGGTTACTTTTATTTAGTATGCAACAGTAAGAATTTTGTGTTGTAACACTGTGTCAAATCTTTTTTTATGATAGTTTAGCAAAGTAAGCAACTTTATAATGTGCACAGTCTGTATAAATTTCAGTGTTAGATATGTGTATCATTAATCATTTCAAGTGACAACCCGAAGTTACGTCCTCTTCTAGTGAAATGTTGATCTAGTGTGTTAGCTATTCAGGTCCAGCCCAGAATGATGTAATCCAAAGAAACAATCCAGACTCAGGAAACAGAGAACTCTTATTAATAAAATAAATTAAATATGTACACACTTACCCATTAGAAAGGACACTTATCATGAGTGTTGATATAATGTGTTAGATATCGAGTCACAGATTTATGTAATTCAGTGGGAACTGTATACTGAATATGTAAATTTCAGTCTTAGATGTAACTTTCATGAATCATTAAAAGTAACAATTTGAAGTTAAGCAGTCCTGTAGTGGAATGTTGATATAAAGTGTGTTATCCCTTCAGCAACAAACTGATATAATGTTGATGCTATGTATATGAATGGGAAACCATTTGAAATGTCAAGACATGCTAGACCAAGTCTGAAACAAAGAAGCTGAAAATGGCCCCCCAAAAAATGGACTTACATACACTATGTCTGAGATACCTGCACACCTCTTCTAATCAAATATGCCGACTCCAACATCATACAATGCCAGTGAAAGGACATATTCCAAACTCTGGCATAATAACAGTCTCATACTGGTATCGATAAGCTTTTCTGTTCACCATATTGGCCAGGCAGTAAAACTGTTAAATTAGTGCAGTTGATCAAGTTAAGGAGAACTATATATATATATATATATATATATATATATATATATATATGTATATGTATGTATGGGTCCCCTTCACATAGTCGACAGTTCATATAATCGACACTCATTTGGTCGACAGTTCATTTGGTTGACAAGCAGATTTGCCCCCTTTCCCAATGTTGTGCAACCCTGGAGTTGATATATATAGTTAGGGGGGTGTGGGGGGCACAGCCCCCCACATTGGGGGGTGAAGCCCCCCACCTAAAATGCTTGTCGATCAAATGAACTGTCGACCATATCAACTGTCGACCATGTCAGGTAGACCCATATATATATATATATATATATATATATATATATATAGATATGTATCAAGTTAAAGAGAACTATATATATATATATATATATATATATATATATATATATATATATATATATATATATATATATATATATATATATATATATATATATATATATATATATATATATATATACATACACATACACACACACAAGTATCTCACCAAACACTGAGCATTCAAACTGCTAGTCATCAAAAGAATGATCATTTTAGATTGAATCTAAAATCATCAAAAACAACAAAAATATTTTTTTTTTGTTGGGATCAGTCCTCTCTGACTCTCCACCCCTCCTCATTATATATACCAGTGCTGCGGTAACACAGCATTGGGCTAAGGGCAAGTTCCCTTACTTTGCTGTATCATGATCCTATACAAAATGGTGGCAGCAAAAGCTCCATTGAAAACAAATGGTCATTCATGTGTGTGTGTTCTCTGTTATTTACAGCCTGAAAAAATATTCACTCATATGAGTGGTCAGTGTTTCTGTCTGCATCCATATATATTGTTGTGTTTTTTACCACCACTGCCTGCTGACCATCAAACCTTGTATTGGTCTATCAAACCATTTATTCCCTTCCTTAGGTAAGAGGCGTCCAAGAGGAGTTATTATTGTGGCAGCAATCAGGTGCTGTTCAAAGTTTTTTGTTTTTCTCCCCAACCCTAACCAAGTGCACCTGCTGAGGCATGGAGGAGGTGCATGCAGTGGGCTAACCATAGAGGATGTACGCTGACTTCCACAATGGTTGTTCCCTCCAAGCAGTACTGTCCATCCCTCAGAGCATGAAAGATGGCTTCCCTGGTCTCCACCAGGGAAACTGCACCTCACTGTAAATCTCTGATGTGCATACAAATGCCCTCTCCCTCCTAAAAGAGGTGAGCAGTTCACACCCCTTCATTCTTCCACCTAAGCAGTTTGGATATAGTGTATGAAATTTTCAGAGTAGTTATTTTAGGGACCATTTTATCAAACTTTTGTATGTTATTTTGCATTGCCATTTGTAAATGTCAGTTCACTTTCCTTTTTACAAATCACGTTCTGGACCACACTTGTGCAGATTCAGTGCCATAGTTCAGGTGGTTGTGGTGCCTCAAAAGTGGTGAGTTGAAAATGTGAGCTCATACTGTTAAGTTTCCATCCTAGGACTGCTACCTGACCCCGATCATCTGTATCTCTGTCCAGGCTCAATACTTCTGTGCCATAGAGCCAGGCAAAATATCTGACAGAGTGGGTGTCACCTACTACATTGGGGGTACACACTACAGAAAACATTTAATTGAATGCAGTGTTTTGTCACTTTTATTTAGATACCCAATTAAGTCAGTAGACAGCCTGCTTTCCCAGTAAACATGCTTTCTGAGACTTGCACATGGGTAGCCTAGTTTTTTTTTATATAAAGCAGGCTTTTTCCATGGCTACTTATGTTAACTATCTGTTAGATTAAGTATGGGACCACATTAAGGTAATAAGTTAATAAAGTAAATGTGGCTTACCTGCCAGACAACAGAAAGTGGTGGGAAACATTACTATATATTCTGTTTGGGAGCACTTGGAAAAATTTGCTACATTCATTTCATTTTTGTAAGTAAATGTTCTCTGATTCATGTTAAGTTGTATTATAAAATTAGTGAAGTAATATTAGTGTCCTACTGTTAAAACAGACATTATCAAATTTGGTATATTTCATCTTTCTGGGCTTTTGTTTAAATCTATTTGGGCAGAGTGAAGCTGTCTTGTCATTATTTTAGACTGATTTAAAAGTGTTAGCTAATGCAAGAGACAGAAATAAATCATTGTAATTTATGGTCATGTGCTAAAAAACAAAACAAAATGGGGTTGGATGAAGGGATAATATAAGGGAGCAAGAAAGATAAGGGAAAATGTAATGCACATTCCTGCTGGAGAAAATTAGACTGCTGTAGATGAGATTGTAAAGGTGTTATCAGCGACTGAGAAAATGAAACACAGTGCAGCATAATTCAGGCTCACATCTTCCTTTTATGTCATACAGCAGGGATTTTTCTTTCTGTAAACCACCGTCTCTTGCCTGTAAACCCTCATGACATATTCCACTTGAAAATGCAACCTAAGGGACTAACCTTGTTGGAGTCCTAGAAATTTGTAATTTTTTTAGGAATACCTGGGGAAATGTAGAGACTAATAACTGTCATATAGACCTAAGGTTACCTCTTTTCAGTGTTGTTTCTTGATAAAATATGCTGCTTTATACTTTTCCTAAAAGATTGTCATTGTAAAGGTAGTTGTTATACATGTTATGCTTAATTATTAGGTTTTCTGAAGATCTTCCCAGTCAATTTTTCTCACAGATATCTTGCCTATCATGAGTGCTTGCAAGCTACAAATAGTACAAAGCCACATATTTTACTGCATTATATGTGTGATACACTGTAGGTTAATGCTGTTTGTGAATACTTCTATTTGTGTTATTAAATTATGTATTAACACTCTGTTGTGTGTACTGGTATAAGTAATATGGCTTAACAAACTTTTGTCTCTGATGATTTCCTTTTGAAACTTTTTCTTCTGTATGAGAACTATGCATACTGCACAGTCTTGTACTGTCTAGGTCATTCTTGAGAATATTAACTTTTTTACCTGGTCCACTTCATTGGATATGCCCCAAAATAAACAAATACATAAAATGAAACAAGTAAAATAAATGTGTAAAGTACAATCCTTACAGTAAGACACAATGTATACTGGATGGACATAAACTGCTGGATATGGTGTGTAGTATCATGTAATTCCTAATTAATGTATTTAATGTTTTACACTGAATATGCCTATCTGTTGCTCTCCAGAGGAAAACCTTAGTTGTCCTTGCACTGAGCAGCATTAACTGATCCTGGTGTAATAACCACTAGTCAGTTTGAATATGGCTGTCACTGTTTATAGTTATCTCCACTACCTGTATACTTATCAAATTTTCCTTTTATTGAGAAAATGTAGTAAAAGAGTCATTATTATTATTACTATTACTGCCCTTATCTTACTTACTAATGTCATTGATTAGATCACTGGTCTATAGACTTTGCAAAAGTTGGGGGGGTTCAAGCCAAACTGGTCTTCCGTAAGAGTTCAATGATCACGAAGTAATGAGATCCAGCTGGCTTGGCTGCACCTGTTTAAGCCCCTGTGTAACTCCCAGCTGCATTTGAGCAGCAAGAGACATCACATTGCAGTTAAGTCTGGAATCAAGTGTAGTTCACATTGTTTTGCGGCTGGATCAAGTTGTTCACATTGGTCTAAGGCTGGATCAAGTTGTTCACATTGGTTTAAGGCTGGATTATGTTGTTCATATTGGTTTAAGGCTGGATCAAGTAGTTCACATTGGTTTAAGGCCGGATCAAGCTGTTCACATTGGTTTAAGGCTGGATCACGTTGTTCACATTGGTTTAATGCTGGATCAAGCTGTTCACATTGGTTTAAGGCTGGATCAAGTTGTTCACATTAGTTTAAGGTTGGATCAAGCTGTTCACATTGGTTTAAGGCTGGATCAAGTAGTTCTCATTGGTTTAAGGCTGGATCAAGTAGTTCTCATTGGTTTAAGGCTGGATCAAGTAGTTCAAATTGGTTTAAGGCTGGATTATGTTCACATTGGTTTAAGGCTGGATCAAGCTGTTCACATTGGTTTAAGGCTGGATCAAGCTGTTCACATTGGTTTAAGGCTGGATCAAGCTGTTCACATTGGTTTAAGGCTGGATCAAGCTGTTCACATTGGTTTAAGGCTGGATCAAGTTGTTCACGTTGGTTTAAGTCATGATCAAGTGGTTCACATTGATTTAAGGCTTGATTAAGTTGTTGACATTGGTTTAAGGCTGGATCAAGTTGTTCACATTGGTTTGAGGCTTGATCAAGTTGTTCAGCCAAGCCCTACATATTACATTTATTGGGTGCCAACATGTTAATCTTTCAAAGAAATTTCATATTGCCAGATGGCCTCCAGGCTGATGCACACACCATTTCCTGTTTGGCTTATTCATTTTTGTCACCTGCTTTATTTCCTTGGCCATATGCAGCCAGAGCAAGGATGACTTAAACCTCTGCAGTTCTCTGCTGACCACTACAGGTATCCTTCCAGGAAGTCTTTTTTTTCCCCAGCCTCCTACTTTACATATATGGTACAACTGCCTTATTAACAAGTCATTCAAAGTTTGTTGCACTGACTTCTCATCTTTAATCCATCTTTTTAGCTTCTAAAATTAGTTACCATACACAATAAGCATTACATAGCTAAGGAACTATAATCCACACTTTACAGGGGTTATGATGACAACTCCAAACCAGCTTCACAAAAGTCAGATTTTGAATAATATTTATTCCTTCAAATGACTGAAATGACTGTGATAATGCAAGGTCAAACACTTATAATAAAAATATTAACAGTACTATAACAACAGTATTGTTTACTCAGTATGTGCCAGACTGAGCTATACTTAATGTGAGGTCTCATATACAGTTCATGGCTTCATTCTTTAGGTAGTTGATGATATTGTTACTGTTTGTAGAGGACTTATTGCCACTTTGTTTACATAACGCTGATTTTGCTGTAAGGAATTACCCTCCTTTATTTCTGCCGCAAAGTAAAATGGTGCTTCCTGTTTAAAAGGACATGTTTCCTAACAAACTACATTTGGCTTAAATGCACCTTCAACAAAGCAAATTCACACTGCTTCCTAGTGCAGTATTGGAAATTTGTGGTCTGCTGTATTTCTTTTCCGTTATTCTTGACCTAGGTAAGTTTTACAAACACAGATTCATAGAATGCAGTCTCATTTAAAAACCATGTCACCTAAACTGCATTCACTGGAATTTTTTCTCACAGGAGGAAAGTTCTGCCATGCCTTTATACATGGTGTTGTGGCCATTGTGTTTCTGATTCTGTTCGAATCAACTCTGGGTCTCTGCAACATGGGGTAAGGCAAAATCCTTAGTGCACCTTATTTGGGCAAACTGACATTTTTGACAAACTGACTGGCGGTATTGATATGCAGACGTTGGTCTGAAAGGCTCCACCTATGCCCAGTTATCGTGCTTTATTTTGTTGTATCTCACAGTTCAAAACAATTACAATTTTAAATACTATTGTAACTACGGCATTTTCTTTATAGGTAGCCAAATTCCACTGAAAATGCAGGTTGGTTTGTCCCAAATAAATAACTGATGCTAAAATCATGGACTGAAACTAAATGCCAAAAATACTTATCAAATCCTTTAGGAATTTATCAACCCAAGGAAACTACCACATTGATAATATGCCCCTTAGTCTGACCCAATTCTTAAGGATTTGGGACCTAACTTTCGACTAACATTTGTCTTTTGTCATAAGAAAGTCCTTCTGTATTGCACAGCTTCTAAGGGATTTTGTCTAGTTGTGGGGATGTTATTGTCCCCCTTTACTCAGCTCTCATTAGGCCAGTCATTGAATATAATGCCCCCATTGCATGTATCTCTCCGGAAACATGCAACAACTGGAATGCCCACAGAGATACCACAATAAAAGGATACAAGGCGTAAACAATATGTCCTACGTGTACCAACTCAAAGCCCTATCACTATCCTCTGTGTTTTACAGACTGCTAAGAAGTGACGTTTGACTGGTATACAAGGCATCCTCTGACTCAATACTGATGGATTTACTGACCATCAGCAAGTCAAATGACATCAGAAATACTGTGTCTAGCAATCTAAACCTCTTCTGCAGCATCAACAGAATTGTTTGGAGGGACAGGTATATCTTGCAGAGGATACTGCTGCTCTAGAACAGACTCCCCTATCCAAGTAAAATAAAGTTCATTCCTGACCATATTCAAGCACAACTTGGCTCTATGGATGGGAAGTAAAAAATTTACCCCTGGACTGTCCCATTACTACTAACTGACACAGGCAGCTGCTAAATGCTTTATCCATGCATGCCCTCCCCCCAATTATCTATTGTATGATCCCAGTTATTCTCACCAGGGGTGATATAGAATTATTGACCATAGGATGGGTAAGGCCAATCTAACACCAAATGGGACAGGTCAATTCAAGAACCAAAGGAGAAATTGGCATTGTTTAAAATGGCTTGCAAGTGTAGCTAGTATAGTACTTAACTATGAATCTATAATACCTTAATGGGATTAGGAGTTGCTGTCTTCTGCCAGAATATGCTTATCAAGAACATGGAAATAAACAGTCTCATATGCCTCCATCCTTCTATGCAAGCTATATATTGTGGACATGAGGAATATTCATATAGGATCTAAACAGGAAGAACCAGATCTCGGCAGAATTAAAGGGCAAAGATAATGGACATTCTGATCACAGTCTTTAAGCTGATGTTCTACCTGTAAATTTCTAATAGTCCCCCTGTAATAGGATGCCTCTGTATCATCTCTGATCTGTGTCAAAGATTTAGAAGTGGACAATACTTCTGAGAACACATGCCACCAACCCCTCCCACCCTAGAAGTGACCAGACTTAGCTTTCTCAATTCTTTCCCTGTCCTGCTCCAGGGTCAGTCATTGAACCAGCATTGTCTAGATTGTAGCCAGATCTTCATCCTTCTGTACCTTTAGTCTGTAGAGCTTCATTGTTTTAGTGACCATTATGCAATATGATTTTAAAGGCTATTAAGATAATTGTTTAATGCAATATTTCATAAGTATTTGGCCTAAATGGGGCATCCTCCTCTAACCTTTTCCTGTCTTGACCCACCTGACCTTATTCTATAATACATACATACTTATGCTGCTATGATAGCTTAGTGGTTAACTACTGCGACTGTAGTGCACAGGGTCTTGGGTTCGAGCCTTGCAGAGGCTGTTTATTGAGGGATAGGTTCCTGACCCAGAGACTCCCCATACTCTGGAATAGACTGTCCATACATGTCAAGCAGAGTGCCTCCTTGGCCCTCTTCAAAATGAACCTTGACGATTGGATGGGAGATAGGAAATTCACCCCGGGGATCATGTCAGTCACCTTGCTAGACAGGGTTCCAGGGAAGTAAATATTGTGGGAAGAAATATCCGGGGAATTGTTTGGCTAGGCTTGTATAGGCCCTAGGGCCAATAGCCTAGTACCAGCCTATGAACCTATATATAAATAAGAACTTTTTTTAAAAATTACCTGGCTCATACTTAGTAGTAATTTCACTTGTGTAGCTAGAGTAAAACAGATTAAAGTCACTTGTGCCATTAATTTAACAAGTAAAACTTGCAAGCATATACTCTACTAAACAAGTAAGGATTCTTCAATTGCTAGTGTGTGCTATATTTATTATGCTATTATATTACTGCAGTTGTTGATTTATTGATCATTCATTTGCTCTACAGCTTTGGTTGCCACAGAAACTGTTTTAACACAGTTGTACCTTTTTTTTTCCAGTCACCAAATGTAGTACTGTCCATTCATGTATGCATCCATGTTTTACAGAAATCATTTTCAACAATAATATTTCAAACTTGATTATTATTTTATATGAGCAACACTTTTTTGCATTTCTAAACATCCATTAGTGCATTAATAGTGTTAAAATGCAGTTACGTGAGTTGTGCCATTCAGACATGAATTATATTACAGAACTCCATATAAAATAAATTTGAAGTAGTTTTTAGTAGCAGAGTCCCTGAAATGTCACGTTTAAAGGGCAATGCAGTAACATACTAACATAACTCATTATATGAGAAATATTAAAATGTACAGAGAACATTAACATTGTTTCATACAGTAAAAGCAAGAGTGAAAACTGTGAGGGATGAAAGGTTTTAAACTGAAGGTAGGTTTCTTGTGCTGTACTGTAATTTTCTTTGTTTCATTTCTATTTCACATTTGTTTGCTTTTGAAATGTGTCTGAGAGATCTGGATGCCAGATTGTTTCTTTTTTGAGTGAAATTATTCATGACAAAGAGAATGTCTGATTGGTCTGTTCTTTTACAAGATTTTAATCATACCATTGTAAACTCATTTATATATATTTTTTGGTCTTACATCTTCTTATTTTTTGGACTTTATTGTCAAATATATTGCAGTGTCAGTGATTTGGATAGTGCAGTGGAGGGGTCGTGCGTTTCATATAAGTTTGTACGTGTGTTTGTGTGTGTGTGTGTGTGTGTGTGTATGCAGACACATTTGCCTTCCTTTGTTTTGTATTTTTCTGCATACTTCACAGACATATCTTCCAAAACAAACTCCATGATTTCTGAGAGGAGTTTTAACAGAGAGCAGTAACTGATTTTCTAAGAGAGGTTATAGACGTAGCTCTTCACCTTGTATAGCCCAAGAATGTGTTGGTCAGTATTACTTTTCAGAACATAAAAGCCACTGGAGAACAACTATTCTATTCATATACTTGGGAAAAAGTGTATCCGAGCAGTCACTTGCATTGTTAATCCCTTCCGTACTTCATCCACTTCTGTCACTTACACCAGTCTGACTTTGTTAGCGTCTATGGAATTAATTTGGTCAATCTGTAGCTGCCTTTGTTACTAGACTCTTAAAAGCTGTTGTCTTGCATATCTTAAGGTGTTGCACAGTCTTTTGGTCCAGAATTATGCTCCCCAAAGCACCTCCTAACAGTATGTCTACACCTCATATTGTAAAGTGTAGTGGTTTCTTTGACTTGACATAATGCTGAGATACCTGTACTGATGACACTGTAAAACAGCAGAATGAAAACTCTGTATTTTCTTTCATTTTCAGTTTATTTGTAAAAATTGCTTGTTGCTGATGATTGTAATTTAATTGGGGTGCGGATTTTGCCTCTTTTTGGCTTAGTTTTAACTCCATGATTAAATATCATTAAGAGATAAGGACTGTTACATAAAGTGCAGTTGTATAAAATCTTACCATAACAGTAGATGTCCTTTTGTTCACTGTTGCAGTATACATCACTGAAGAGATCTCCTGTCAAGGCTAGTCCAATGTCCAGCCAGTGTATCAAAGCCTTTAGATGTTAGAGTCACCGTACATTACACCTATGGTCCTCGCCTATGGCATAAAGGTGATGTATGGATGTAAATACTCAGAACCAAATTGCCTCAGGAGGAACAAAACATAACCAGGGACAAACAAAAATATGAGCATCTGGAAGAAAAAAGTTCAGAAGGAAAAGGATGCAAGAATATCTTGGCCAGGAGGGTAAGAAAACACAGGGGCAAGAGCTGTAACAGAGGGGGAAGGAGGGAGGGGCTGAATACTGCAATAGTGAAGAGGATGACATCTACTGTTGTTGTAAGATATTACACAACTGTACTATGTTGTTCCTTATCACCGTTACATTATTCTTCACTAAAAGGAGACTATAAGAGCTAAGAAGAAGACTGGGACAAGGAAGGCACAGAAGACCTCTCTACAAACCCAAGCACGCTAGCCCTGGCAAAACCTGCTCTGGAAACAACATCCAATTTGTAATGCTTAGTAAAAATATGGCAGCGGACCAGTTAGTAGCTTTAAGGATGGAATTGGTGTCAAAACCCTTGAAAAGGGCACCAGAAGAAGCAACAGCCCTCATAGAATGTGCCTTTACAGATAAAGAAAAACATTTTCAATGAAAGGAATAACAAAAGGAAATGGTTTTAGAAAACCAGGAGAAGATGATTTACTTGGAAATAGCCAACCTCAAAGACCTGGGATGAAAAGAAACAAAAAATTGCTCAGACTTGAGAATAATCTCTGTTTTATCCC
The DNA here is from genome assembly GCF_019279795.1 of Protopterus annectens. Taxonomy (NCBI): domain Eukaryota; kingdom Metazoa; phylum Chordata; order Ceratodontiformes; family Protopteridae; genus Protopterus; species Protopterus annectens. Next base: position 1,391,734,263 of record NC_056745.1, on the reverse strand, counting down.
AATAATAACTGACGTATCTATGAAGGTCCGAGGTATGAAGAACAGCACTGGCAGACTGCGCAGAAGGAAAAAGGGAAGGTAGCCAAATAGACTGATTCAGGGACAATGGAATAACCACCTCGGGCATAAAAGAAGGATTAGTACAAGGAGAGACATTGTTTCTGTGAAAAGGAGGAATAGCCATAACAGCCTTAAAGTTCAGACACTGTCTTGGCAGAAGTAAGACGACAACAGAACAGTCTTTCAAGTCCAAAATTTCAAGGAAGCTGAATTAGCTACTTCAAAATGAGCCTGAGTCAAATTTTCAAGTACAAAATTAAGATCACAAGAAGGTGGAATAGGCTTTCTTGGGGGCCTGATATGAAAGATGCCTTTAAGAAATTGGTTGACATTAAACAGAGAGGCCAAAGGAGGTTTCAGGGGCAGACAAGCAGAGATTGCTGCCAGGTGAGATTTAACTGATGAATATGCCAAGCCAGCATGGAGCAGATCATACACATGAGAGAACCAAGGGAACCCCCCACATTAAAGGGATCCTGATGGCAATAGAAGCACCAACCAAAAAATCTTTTCCAATTAAACATTATGGGTTTCTGAGCTGAGCCTTCAGCAGAACCTGAAGCACGTCCTCAGAAACCCTGAGAAATTCCCTGGCCATGATAGAGGACAGAGAAAGAAGAGACTGGAAGAAAATTGGCAAAGACAGTACCTTGGGAGCAGGAAGACAAGCCAACATGGAAGTGGTCTGAATCCCAGCCAAGAAAAATATGATCTTGGGAGGGCATGAGGACTGACATTTTGAGATTGGTGGTGAACTGAGACTTTGTAAAAAAGAGTGGTGAAGTGAACATCTTGAAGGAGACTTCTGGGAGAAAGACCCTGAATAAGCGAGTCATCTATATAGGGTAATGTATGTACTCCTTGAATCCTGACAAAACCAATGACAGGAGCAAGGCATTTGGTGAATACCCTTGGGACAGTAGAAAGGCCAAAGGGCAAAACAGAAAACTGAAAATGAGAGGAAGAGAGAAATGTAAAAATTTCCTGAACAGATGGTTAATGGGAATAAGAAGATAGACATCCTTGATATCAAGGGAAACCAAAAAGGCCTGAGGAAGAAAGAGAGGAAATAAAGTCTGAAGAGACAACATCCTGAAAAAAGGGACTTTGAGGAAGATGTTGAGTAGAGAAAGGTCCAGAATTGGTTTCCAATCCCCTTCCTTCCAAGGAACCAAAAACATCCTGGAGTAAAAACTACTTCCCGCTTGGGTGGAACAGGCTGAAGGGTTCCTTGATCCAAAAGGGACTGCAAACCACTGGGAAATGAGAAAGTTGGTCTGGAGGAAGCTGAAAAATGCCTGAAAAGGGGGAAAGGGAATTCCACACCATCAAATACCTCTGGTGAATGATAGACAGCACCCAAGAATCTGATGGTGATCTGTTGTCAGTTTGGTAGGGACAAAGAAAGCCAGAGGATCAAGGGGACCTGGCTGAGGAAGGGAGGAGACAAAATGTCAGATAAGAGACAGGTTTGCCTTGAAAGGAAGGTTTCTGAGACAAAGAAGTCTGTGTAAACTTAGAAGGAGGAATAAGTCTGGACCCCTTTCTACCTTTTGAAGGTTAATGAGGGTGTCGAAGGACAAATGTAGATTTAGAGGGGTAATTCCTCTGAAATTTAGGAGTATGTGAGATAAAAATATGCTTGAGTTTCTGCATGGTCTTACCCTTATCCTGGAGAGAATTGAACAGGTCAGCCGCAGCTGTCCCAAAAAGATTTTTATTATCTAGATGAGCATCCAGATGTTTGACTTGGCCTTAATATCATCAGACAAAGCCAAGAGTAATACCTCAACAGAGCCAAAGGCAGCAGCCCAACAAGAGGCATCAGGAGCATCACAATTGCTGGACCCAAGCAGGGAAAGACCTGAAGGTTTCCCTTCAGAATCAGGAAGATCAGGCACAACCTTAGCCCCCTGAGAAAGGAGACATTTCTGCTTCATTTATTACTGATTGTTTCTAGCCTGATGAAATTCTGTTATTCTAAGCCTTATAGTTTTGGTTTAAGTACTTGGCCTTTAGGCCTACCCCTTAGATCTCCCTGGTCTCTCTCCCTCAGATTCTGACAAATATGGATGGACAATTTCCCTATGGCTTCTCCTGCCAGCCTGGTTGATATGGATATCCTGAGACAGTGTAGCAACTGCTTCATGTACATGGACAACCGTCTACTATAATCACCTAGGAACACAATTTGTGAGAGATGCAATTACATTAAGAAACTAGAGTGTATGCTCTCTCCCTCAGAAGCCAGTATATCTGGAACTGATAAGGTTATCAATACAATCACTACACCTCAAACAACACCCACAACTACACAACACACACCCACATATGTGGAGGTTCTCAACAAAAACAAAGGAGACCTCAGAGGCAAAAACACACAGGAACTCCACAACCCTCCACACCACATACCATGCGTAGTCTACACACCTGCGTCTCACAACCCCAAATGCCTAACCATAATCCCAGAGTATTAGTCTTAGGAGACTCCATTGTGAGACACACAGATGTGCCTCTAACCAGGCTGGTTAAGGAGAAAGTCACGGTTAGTTGTCTGCCAGGTGCCAGAATCCACCATATCACACAAGCATTCAAGTCTCTCAACAACAGATACTGTTATGACTCTGTCATAATCCATGTTAGGGTGAATGACTTGAGACATACCTCCCTGAACTATATGTAGAGAGACATGATTGAGCTCGCTGAATATGTGTCACAAGCAGTATGTCCCTAGCCTTAAGCAGCATTCTACCATCACCTAGAATGATGCCTCAACACAAACAGAAAATGATTGACTTTAGCAATTGGCTTAGTTTCTGGTGTCATTCCAGGGCGATCCAGTACCTGACAGCCTGGGAAGATATGATTGCCAGACCACAATGCTTTGCTAGAGATGGCCTGCATCTATCTCACTTGGGTTTCAGGCTTCTGGCAAAGGCCCTTGCCTCCCCATAGTGCCTTTTTTAGGAAAAGTCCTGAGGTCGATAAAACCAACATAAAAATTTCAACAAAACGCAAATTAAAGGTCATGCGTCTAAACATGAAACTGCACTCACAAGCATTCTTAACCTTGGAAGATGGAGACATTTGTGCAGTCACAGAAACCTAGTTCAAAGCTGCGGAGAGCACCTCACCTTACCTGGTTACTCATCCTATCATACATTCAGACCCCAAACTATGGGCAGGAAAACCAAAGGAGGTGGAGTTTCAATATATATTAAAAACACGGTTTCACTTTATAATCTCGAAGTACTGAAATCTCGAATTTCAGCATTTTGAGACTATAAAGCCAAATTTTAAAATGTGGAAAGTGCATAATCGCAAATACAAATATCTCAAATTCGCGATTATGGCTTTACGTTACGTGACATGCGGTGTTTACGTTGGATGTAGTTTGATGTGGTGTATGGATTTGCGTGGAGTGTAAGGTAAGTGACTGTTTTATAAGGGTTTTGGGTGGGAGTTTGTGTGTGTGTCAGATTTTTTTAAGTTCTATGTGTGTGGGTTAGGGTAGGTTGGTTAACGTATGAGTGTGTAATTGTTCGGTGTGTGTGTGTGTGTGTGTGTGTGTGCGCACACGAGGGACTGTGGAATGTCTGGGTGTAAGTGTTCTATCTGTTACTGTTTGCGCAATCTTTGAGGTAGTATATATAAGTAGGGGGGTGCATCCCCCCAACGTGGTGGGGTGCAATGTAGGTATTTGCAAGTTTAGTGGGGTTTTTTGTGTGTTTATTTGTTTTGTGGTGTGGGTGTTGTGGTTTGTGTGTGGTGTGGTGTATGCTGTGTGTTCGGGTTTATGGTTTCGGATTTGTAATGTTTCGGTTTTGTACGGTTTTGGCTTTATGGTCTCAAAATGCTGAAATTCGAGATTTCAGCATTTCAAGATTATGAAGTGAAACCTAAAGACACACACACATCTCCAGGCTGGTCAAACAGTATGATACACAAGAGACCCTCCAAGTGCAGTTAACCATTGACAAGACCCCTGTTCTTATCATAGCTAGCTACAGGCCCCCCAAATTTGACTCAAGATGCCCACTCCACTTATCTGGACCTCTTCAGCTCTATCAAGATTCAACCCTTTACAGTGATCCTGAGTGACTTTTAACTACCCAACCATAGACTGGAAAAACTATTCATGCCAGAACACAAATGCCCAGAGATTGCTCGATTTTTATCAGTGCAAATGCCTTGGAGCAGCTAGTCGAAAAGGTGATAATATCTTGGACTTAGTATTAACCAGTATGTGTAACCACTGCAGCACCCCTGCAGTATCATCCTCCCTGGTAAGATCCGACCATAAAGCAGTCACTTTCGAAGTCAGCATCTCACCTGATGCCCTCCAGCTAGCGTCAAACAAAAAAAGTTCTCCAAAGCTGATTACAACCTGCTGAGGGATGGTATAAACAGCTTCACAGCCCCCTCCCCATGTGTTGGAACTGGCACCAATGTCCAACACTACACCAAAGTACTCTATGAGCACTTATATAGATACATGGTATCAAGAGTACCTGACAGGACAAAATCATCCTCCATAAAGAAGAGTAAACCTGTCTGGTGGACATCTGCAATAAATAAACTTTATAATAAAAGGAAAAAAAAATTGCTGTCCAGGACCAAGAAAGAGCAGGTGCCCAATTGGAAGCAATCTCTCCTTAGCCCGAACAAGCAAATAAGAGCACTAGTGAAATCCTCTAAAGCCAACTTCAAGTCCAAATTGGCCACATCTACTAGAGATAATCATAAGGCCTTCTTCACATATGTCCACAATCTCAACAGAAGCACCCAGATCTGTTCAGAACTGCTGGTCAAGGACACCACATACCCAAATGCTGTAGATGTAGGCAACCTATTGGCTGATTGATTCAGCGAAAATGTCACCCCTCTGTTCCCCCATCAGTAAATCAGGACATGCCTAGTACGTGCCCCCTCCCCTTATCTCTAGGGAGCAGGTCATCACTGCCCTCTCAAAGGCAAAAAATAGCATCCATGGGACCCAATAACATCCCAGGCTGCATCCTACATGAACTCAGGCATGAACTTGCAGCACCATTAGGCACCCTATTCAACCAAAGCCTGCGTACCGGCTTTGTCCCAGCTGAGTGGAGGACAGCCACTGTCATCCCTTTACACAAAGGTGGAGTGTCCACCGATCCAGGAAATTATAGACCCATCAGCCTAACTAGGCTGATCTGCAAGGTCATGGAACAGATTATCATGGACCTCATTAACAGTGACATTGGCAACCTCCAAACACTCGACCCCACAAAGTTTGGCTTTGTCAAGGGGAGGTCATCTCTGTTAAATCTGTTCGACTGTTTTGAGACAGTCACCAAAGCCATTGACGAAGGGAAGACGGTGCACACCACATAACTTGAACTGGGCAAAACCTTTGACACTATTCCTCACTCATGCATAATAGATAAACTCTCTCAACTAGGCATCAATCCATGTGTTACCAGATGGGTAGCAAACTGACTCACTGATAGAACCCACCTAATCAAAATAGGGGAAGCCACCTCACCAGGGATTGGTCTTGGGGCTTCTGCTCTTTATGATATACTTCTCTGAGGTGCAGGCTAAAACTAGTGGGCTATGGCTTTCCAAGTTTGTAGATGACTGCAAGCTGGGCATGGTCATCAATATCCCAAAGTGATGTGGACATCCTTTAAGAGGGTCCCACCCAAACAAATGACTGGTGCCATAAACATGGCCTCAAGCTGAATGCCAAAAAATGCATCATCATCATCCACTTTGGGGAGAGTGATGTCCCCACAAATTATCACATTAATAACAGTGTCCTAAGCACGCAATCAGTCATGAGGGATTTGGGCACCCACGTTGCTAGTATCCTAACGTTTAACCACCATGTTGCTTCTGTTGTACGGACTTTCTACATGGCCCACCTCATAAGTAAGGGTATCTCATTGAGGGACAAGGAGGTCATAAGATCCCTGTATTCTTCCCTTATGAGGCCAATTATTGAGTACAATGCCCCCTTCAGCATGTACCTTGCAAAGCACATGCAGCAGCTGGAGAGACCACAGAGGTTCCTCACCAGAAGAATCCAGGGCCTCAAACATTTACGCTACACATATAGCTAAAAAGCCCTGTCCCTTTATTCAGTTTCATACAGACTCCTCAGAGGTGACCTCTGTCTGGCATACAAAGCAATCTCTGACCCCACCTTGATGAGACTGCTGTATATCTGCAAGTCATGCTCCACTCGAGTAACCTGCAAGTGAGACCTCAACCTGGTTTGTGACATCAGTAGGACTTGTGGCAGGACAGATTTGTGTCCCAGAGACTCCCCCATCTGTGGAATAGACTCCCTCTCCATGTCAGGCAGAATAACTCATTATTCCTGTTCAAGCACAACCTGGATAACTGGATGGGAAACAGAAAATACACCCCTTGGATTCCACCTGTGTCCCTGCTGGACAGGGGCTTTGGGTGCTGACTTGTCTAAACACGGGCTAAACTCTTGGCTAGGCTTATAAGGGCCTCAGGGCCAATAGCCTAGTAACTTACTATGATCCAAGATATACCTGGTCATATGGATTTGATAATTACTAGTCTGAATGGACAAGGTGGAAGCAGTGTACACCTTCTTACCCAGTTTTTCCATAGTTTTACTGCCCTTATCTGAAAGAAGAGTTAGTTGAAGTTAGAGGAGGGAAAAGCTTAGAAGGCTTATCTGTAGAGACTGATCCTACAGTAAGATCAACAGAAGGGCACTTGAACAAGAAACTTGCAGTTCTCAGGCACCTTGTAGAACCTATTGGATTTCACAGGGGCAGAGGGTTGAGTCTGGAGCTACAGAGGCAGAAGAAAAGGTATCCAAAACAGCTGTCGAAAGGGGAGGAACTGTAGGCAACTTAGGTGAGTCCATTTCCAAAACATAGTTTTATTTCTATTGGATGTCAGAGACCTGAATACAATCCCATCTAAAGTATTCCATCATGTGAGCAAAAGTATCTCCAAAGGATAATTCTTCCAAAAGGGAATCCGGGCTGAAAGAATCTTCTTCCTATGAGCCATATTCTAGAGGAAAAGGAATTTGAGAGGAGTAGGCTAGGGATTCCTCTCCTGAATCTAAGTCCTCATCTGAGGAATCTGGTTCCCTTGCCCTCTTAACAGGAGTAGAAGACCAGGGAAGAGCAGGGACTGAAAACCCCCTGGGGAGGCTTCAAGGCCATCAAGGCATTTAACAAGCCTTGGGTAAAATCCTGCCATTCATGTTGGGAATCTTTAGCCATAGGGGTAATATGTTTTGCCTTTTGTTTTTTCTTAAGTGGGGCATCTGCCCTAATAACCCTCAGCAGTTTGGTTCCTTGGTGAGATTCAATTAGAGTACCAGGAATCTCCTCTTGGACTAAAATTTGAGGAACCCCCCTCAGCCCTTTGGAAATAATCAGATGTGATTCCCCCTCAACATCCAGACCAGACCTTTATACAGCTTATGAGGACGTGCAAGAACTCAGATCTATGCCAGCCTCTGATGGGGTCAAAGCAGAGGAATCTGATGCAAGCATTGGATGGTCTTCAGGGCTTTCACTTGCTTTTAGAGAGACATCTGGTGGAGGCTGGACAGCAGCAGGATCAGGCCTAGACTTCTAGGAGGATTCTGCCATAACACCCTGAGCTAACAGTTTAAGATGCTGGTTTTCTGGGTATATGGACAGAGACAATATGCGATTATGAAGGGTCTTAGAGACAAACACTTGACAGGTAAAGCACTGCATATGATTGTGAGAAGCACCTAGGTAAAAAAGACACTGGGTTATGATGGCTTTTATGGGGAATCTGCCAGCCACACTGCCATTTTCCCTTCTTGGATGACATGAACCCAAGTAAACAACAAAATAGAAAAAATAGAGAAGAAACTCCAATGGGGCACTTACCTGAAATGGCTTTGTAAACCAGCACAGCAAACGGGAGTTCAGACTGACATTTGATAATTGTTTTCAGACTGACAGCAAAGAAATTCTAAGTATTTGTGTCCATACATCAACTTTATGTCCTACACAGGGAACATGCATGTTGCGTGTGGTTGCCTATAAGATCTAAAGGCTTTTGTATACTAGCCAGACGCTGGGCTACCCTCGGCATGAGATCCCTTCAGTGAAGAATACTGCAACAATGATATGGAAGGACACGTACCAGACACCAGGCTTAGTTTGCTTTCCTGCTCAGAGCCTCACACTTCACACTGGGCTTATATCTTACTTTATGGAATGTAAATGTGTTAAGAGCCTGTTAATTAAGAAGCAAATGTTTAACACAAAAAATGGACAGAAACCAGCTGTAGACTTTGTGCTAAGAGATGCATAATGGTTGTAACAGAACATAGCAAGTTTGGAAATGAGGATTCTTATGACATTAACAAAACATAGCAGGGTTGGAAAGGTTTCTTGATGGCTACAGTGCCATCCATGTGAGAACAATAAAAATGAATAGGTTAGTCAGACTGACATATTCACCATCAGCAATAAGCACAGTAAGTTGGACTAACAGATCTGATAAGAGTGGCTCCCATCTGTCCTCCATAACTTGTAGAACTAAGGCCCACAGGCATTAAGCCTGCCTAGCAATCCAAATTTTTCCAGGCTACTTGGTGCGTTCCACTGTATCCCACAATGCATCACATTGCTTTCATTCTCTGGATCTCTTGTGCCATTCAAAGTGCTCGCATACTATGCCAGATGACCCCGGGTTGCAGGGATTTTTCTGGTATTGCTTCTTAAATTATGCACAAGTTTTCATCATGCAGTACTACAGCTCATGTTTCCAAATGTCATCAACATTTGCAATAGTTTTGGCTATGATATCATAAAATTTCCTGTATTTTTTTCTTTTTTTTCCTTGACCAGCATTGTTTCTAAATTTTTGCTGTTTGAATCTCTTGAGTGCTATGTTAACTTGCAATTTTTGGTGCATAATGTTTTACTTGGCCTTTCCTGCACTTGCATTTTTTGGTGCATAATGTTTTACTTAGCCTTTCCTGCACAGGGAAGGGTCTCATTGGTGTAATTTTGGGTTACCTTTTTCTTGTTGTATTTGTTGAGCAGCTACCCTTTGTAGCATCACAGGGTGAGGTTCCATCAGTGCTCCCATGGTGGAAAGATTCCTCTACAGTATCTATACCAGACATATGTGATCTGTTTAGGGGATCTCATATCCCTTCAAAGTGTGATATCTAGTCTGAATTCTTTGCAGTTGGAAATTGGGCTGTCTCATTTATTTATATACAGTTTTGTACATGTTTGCATTCATACTATCAATACAACGTGCAAATCATTTACATACAGTCTTATTACATTTTGTCCATTGCCTTATTCACCTGCTTTGAACCTGAAAAGGTCTTTATACCAGTGTAGCTATCTGGTTGAAAATATATGCATAAATAGATAAGTAAAGGAAAAGTTACAACTTCATGTTTTTAATTTTTACAGCCACAGTCCGTTTGCTGTTTGCCTTCTGGCAAACCTTCAACCTTGAGTCTGACTAGTACTTTCTTGACTTCAAAGCCATCTAAATTAATTATAGCAGAGTCTGTCAAAAATAGTGCTTGGTTGTTTGGGAAATGGAGGAATGAGGTTTAGAAGATTAATATGAGTTGCATGCTTCAAATTGTCCATCTGGTGGAGGGAGTTGGTCTCTGCTTGTGATTGAACATTTCCAGGGGTAGACCTGTGAATAAAAGTACAGTCACGAGTGACCTGCTGAGTGCTTGAAGTGGGGGAAGGGGCTGGAGCTGATGTCACATGTGATGATGTGCATGATGTCATAAATGCTGTCTTCAATTTAATTCCCCGGCCCTCACTCTGACCACCTGCATGACCTTCACCCTTCAAGGAGATGGCAGCTCACTACGAATGACAAAAGGACAGTCTCTCCATGGATAGAGAGGGCCTATCTACTAGAACGGATACTGCAGAATTTTCTGTTCGCATAAAAAAGGGGACAAATAGTTATGTAGTAATTTGGCTCGGAGATAATTCTCAAGCTACTGGCTAACAAACTAGAAAATGCTAAACTAAACTAAAGATACCTTTCCTTTCCCAGATCTGAGGTGTAGTGTACCCTTCTTGAAACACCAGTCAAAAAGGATATTTTTAAGGTAATAGATAAACCCTCAGTATTTCTGTTAGGGTATGCTGGTAGTCAGATAATCCCTCAGAATTTCTGTTAGGGTATGCTGGTAGTCAGATAATCCCTCAGTGTTTCTGTTAGGGTATGCTGGTAGTCAGATAAACCCTCAGTATTTCTGTTAGGGTATGCTGGTAGTCAGATAATCCCTCAGTCTTTCTGTTAGGGTATGCTGGTAGTCAGATAATCCCTCAGTCTTTCTATTAGGGTATGCTGGTAGTCAGATAATCCCTCAGTATTTCTGTTGGGGTATGCTGGTAGTCAGATAATCCCTCAGTAATTCTGTTAGGGTATGCTGGTAGTCAGATAAACCCTCAATATTTCTTTTAGGGTATGCTGGTAGTCAGAAAAATGCTCAGTATTTCGGTTAGGGTAAACTGGTAGTCAGATAAATCCTCAGTATTTCTGTTAGGGTATGCTGGTAGTCAGATAAACCCTCAGTGTTTCTGTTAGGGTATGCTAGTAGTCAGATAAACTCTCACTATTTCTGTTAGGGTATGCTAGTAGTCAGACAAATGCTCAGTATTTCTATTAGGGTATGCTAGTAGTCAGATAAACCCTCAGTGTTTCTGTTAAGGTTTGCTGGTAGTCAGATAAACTCTCTGTGTTTCTGTTAGGGTATGCTTTTAGTCAGACAAACCCTCACTGTTTCTGTTAGGGTATGCTAGTAGTCAGATAAACCCTCACTATTTCTGTTAGGGTATGCTAGTAGTCAGATAAACCCTCTGTTTCTGTTTCATTATGCTGGTAGTCAGATAAACCCTCAGTGTTTCTGTTAGGGTGTGCTGGTAGTCAGATAATCCCTCAGTATTTCTGTTAGGGTATGCTGGTAGTCAGACAAACCCTCAGTATTTCTGTTAGGGTATGCTGGTAGTCTGATAATCCCTCAGTGTTTCTGTTAGGGTATGATTGTAGTCAGATAAACCCTCAGTATTTATGTTAGGGTATGCTGGTAGTCAGATGAACCCTCAGAATTTCTGTTAGGGTATGCTGGTAGTCAGATGAACCTTAAGTATTTCTGTTAAGGTATGCTGGTAGTTAGATAAACCCTCTGTGTTTCTGTTAGGGTGTTTTTAGTCAGATAAACCCTCAGTGTTTCTATTAGGGTATGCTAGTAGTCAGATAATCCCTCAGTATTTTTGTTAGGGTATGCTGGTAGTGCGATAAACCCTCAGTGTTTCTGTTAGGGTATGCTGGTAGTCAGATAAACCCTCAGTATTTCTGTTAGGGTATGCTGGTAGTCAGATAAACGCTCAGTATTTCTGTTAGGGTATGCTGGTAGTCAGATAAACCCTCAGTGTTTCTGTTAGCCTATGCTAGTAGTCAGATAAACCCTCACTATTTCTATTAGGGTATGCTAGTAGTCAGATAAACCCTCAGTATTTCTGTTAGGGCATGCTAGTAGTCAGATAAAACCTCAGTATTTCTGTTAGGGTATGGTCGCAGTCAGATAATCATTCATTGTTTCTGTTAGAGCATGCTGGTAGTCAGATAAATGCTCAGTATTTCTGTTAGGGTATGGTGGTAGTCAGATAAACCCTCAGTGTTTCTGTTAGGGTATGCTAGTAGTGAGATAAACCCTCAGTATTTCTGTTAGGGTATGCTAGTAGTCAGATAAACCCTCAGCATTTCTGTTAGGTTATGCTGGTAGTCAGATAAACCCTCATTATTTCTGTTAGGGTATGCTGGTAGTCAGATAATTCCTCAGTATTTCTGTTAGGGTATGCTAGTAGTCAGATAAACCCTCAGTATTTCTGTTGGGGTATGCTGGTAGTCAGATAATCCCTCAGTAATCCTTGGGGCCTGACAACATCCCTGGCTGTGTCCTACATGAATTCAGGAATGACCTCTCAGCTCCATTAGGCATACTATTCAACCAAAGCCTGAGCAGCAGCTTCATCCTAGCTGAATGGAGGACAGCCACTGTCATCCCTCTACACAAATGTGGAGCGTCCACTGACCCAGGCAATTATAGGCCCATCAGTCTAACTAGCCTGATCTGCAAGGCCATGGAATACATTATCATGGACCTTATAAACAAGGACATTGGCAACATCCAAACGCTTGACCCCACACAGTTTGGTTTTGTGAAAGGGAGAGCATGCCTGTTAAACTTGGTTGACTTCTTCGAAACAGTCACCAAAGCCATGGACAAGGGGAAGATGGTGCACACTGCCTACCTTAACCTAGCCAAAGCCATTGAAACTATTCCCAGTCAAGCATAATAGATAAACTCTCCCAGCTATGCATCAACCCGTATGTACCACATGGGTAGCTGACTTGCTCACTGATAGAACCCAGTCAATCAAAATAAGGGAATCCACCCTTAGTAGTACACCCGTAATGAGTGGTGTACCCCAAGGATCAGTCTTAAGACCTCTACTGTTTGGCATATACTTTTCTGAGGTGCAAGCCAAAACCAGTGGTCAGTGGCTGACCAAGTTTGTTGATGACTGCAGGCTGGGCACCATCTTAAATTCCCCTACTGATGTGAATATCCTCCAAGAGGGCCTTAAACAAACTAATGACTGGTGCCAGAAGCATGGCCTCAAACTGAATACCAAGAAATGCATCATTATCCCCTTTGGAGAAAATGGCATACTCACTAATTATCACATTAATAACAACATACTAAGCATGCACTCAGTCATGAGGGGACTTGGATATCCAGGATGATAGCAACCTGATGACTTTTGACCACCACATTGCCTCCGTTGTATGGAAGGCTTTCTACATGGCCACCTCATAACTAAGAGTATTTCATCCAGGAACAAGGAGGTCATAAGATCTCTTTACTCCTCCCTTATCAGACCCATTATCGAGTACAGTGGGCACTTCAGCATGTACCTTGCCAAGCACATGCCGCAGCTGGTGAAACCACAGAGGTTCTTGACCAGGAAATTCCAGGGTGTCAAACACTTATCCTATACAGATAGGCTAAAAGCCCTGTCCCTCTACTCAGTCTCATACAAACTGCTCAGAGGTGACCTGTGTCTGGCATACAAGGCCATCTCAGATGCAGCCTTGATGGAGTTGCTGCATATCCGTAAGTCAAACTCCACTCGCACAACCTTCACCGAAGGCCTCAACCTGGTCTGTGACATTACTAGAACTTGTTGGCAAGATAGATTTGTGTCCCAAAGACTCCCCCATCTGTGGAATAGACTCCCTCTCCATGTCAAGTAGAGTACCTCACTAGCCTTCTTTAAGAAGAACCTGGACGACTGGATGAGAAACAGAAAATACACACCTGGGATCCCATCTCTGTCCCTGCTGGACAGGGGAAACAGGTGCTGACTTTGTGGGAACATGAGCGATATTCTTGGCTAGGCTTATAAGGGCCTCTGGGCCAATAGCCTAGTGTCATCTTAAGAACCTATGACTCATGAACCTTTGTCATTTTCCAACCAGTCAGTTAATATTTTGACACTGATAGCTTCAGTTGTTCTCATTCTTGACTTTGTGGATGTCAACATCAAGTTTCAGATTAAGTACAGAGGAAGAAACTTTGACTTCCAAACCTACTCAGGAGAACAGGCTAGAAATGGTGTGGGAGGGTGGCCTAATGGTTAAGGTGTTGCAGGGTTTGATTCTCACAAGGGATAATTGGCTAGGCTTAAAATGGCTCGCAAGAGCAGTTAGCTTAGTACTAATCTATGAACCTAATTGCAGTGAGAGAGTGACTTCAGAAGACAGTGAGGAATATCATCAGAATTAGTGACAGGCCCATGGAAGTCCAAGGAATTAGCTAGGGCTCTAGTACCTCAAGAAGAAGAAGAAATAGGTAGAGTTGAAGAAAAATAGCAGTGCCTCAAAACAGCATGTATAAGGACAACAGAACAAATATGTGGCTGAGCCAGGTATGGAAATAAGGTACATAAGGAAAGCTGGTGGTGGAATACAGAAGCCCAGGAAGTCACCAAAAGAAAGAAGGAGTGCAGGAAAAAGTGGGACATATAAAAGACAGACCAGGCTAGGAAGGAATACCAGTTGGCTAACAATAAGACTAAGAGAGGAGTTGCAATAGGAAAGAACAAGGCAATAAGGCACTCTGCCATCTTTTGGAAAGTGACTTAGTGGATGGCACAAAGAAACACTATCAGGTTACAAGGCAAAGACAGAAAGATAAAGAAGGTAGTCAGACACCTTTCATAAGGGATACCGACAATAACCTGCTGAACAGTCGACAGGACATCAAAAGGAGATGGAAGGAGTACTTCCAGCAGCTTCTGAATGAAGAAAAGCCCATAGAAGCTGTACTTCCCCAGACACAGCCTATGGTGAGAGAAGTGAAGGTGCCCACCATAAACATGGTAAGAACAGCACTAAGGAAAATGAAGTTAAGGAAAGCAGAAAGCTCAGATGAGGTCACAGCAGAGAATATCAAGATGTTGGGTGAGAAAGGGGAAAATGGCTCTTGAGGGTACTCATAGCAGTATGGAGAGAAAGATGCATCACAGATGATTGGAGAATAAACATACTCATGCCAGTGTTCAACAGCAAAAAGGACATTCACAACTGTGGGCAGTTTAGATGTATCAAACTCCTATCAACATACATGACAGTTCTGGAGAGGATGATTGGTAAACAAATATGCAGAGCAGTAGAATGTAAGATGGCAAATGAGCAGTTTGGATTCAGATCAGGATGCAGCACAACTGACTTGATGTTTGCAGTCAGATAGATGCTTGAGAAAAAGCTAGAAATGAGGAAAGTGTCTAATTGGTCATTCCTAGACTTGTAGAAAGCATATGACAGTGTCCCTAGAAAGCTGATTTAGGAAATACTGTGGTGGTTTGAAGTCCCAGAAACATTGGTAGAATTAGTGCAGGCTATGTACAAGGACCCAATGACTCAAGTACAAATAGTGTTCGGTCTTACAGAGGGGTTCCCACTGGGAGTGGGTGTGCATCAGGGTTCAGCTCTGAGCCCACTACTGTTCATACTGGTGATGGACTACATTAACAAAAAAGTCAAATGAAACAGGTCAGCAAAGTTGCTGTATGCAGACGATGTGGCATTACAGGCAGACTCTGAGCAAGAACTTCAGCAAAGGGTAGGGGAATGGAATAAAAAATTGAAGGCACATGTAATGAAACTGATTACAGATAAGACAGTAGTTATGGCAGCAAATGAGGGAAGTCAGAAGAAGCTGAAAATTGAGATAGAAGGGAAAACAGTGGAACAAGTTAGCAGCTTTAAGTTTCGGGGAAGGGTGAGTTGAGAAGAAGGAAGCCTGAAGGAGGAGATGCATAGTGTCAGATGTAGCATATGACAGAAGAATACCAAAGAACCTGAAAAGTAAGGTATACAAAACGGTGGTGTGACCTGTACCACTGTATGGTACAGAAACCTGAGTAACAAAAGAAAAGCAGTTGAGAAAGCTATAGGTAATGGAGATGAAGTGCCTGAGATGGGTGGTAGGATGCACACTGTGGGACAGACAAGAAATGAGGACATAAGAGCAGAAGCCAAAGTAGCTCCAATTGCATAAAAGGTCAACGTGACAGATTACAGTGGTTTGGGCACATGCAGAAAAGCAGAAGACAATCTGATGAAGAAGATTTGTGACAGACAGGAAGAAGGCAGGAGGAAATGAGGGCATCCAGCAAAGAGGTGGGTGGATTGTGTGAGAGAAGACCTGTGACAGTTAAACATGAGTGTCAAAGAAGGTAGGAGGGTGGTACTGAATAGGGAGAGATGGTGACAAGTGACATAGCACCCTGACCCCATGTAGAAAATGGGGGGGGGGGGGTCGATGATGATGATTACTTAAAGTTCGTGAAAGACCAGCTGTTATTTTCAGACTAGTCTTTATAGTAATGCTCCTGAGCACTGAAAGGCTCAGTGCTTGCCAGTTTGATAAACGAGAGGAAATTATTTGGTAGTTTTATCTTTGGAGTGTTCAGCAGGGTTGCAGTGTCTCTCCAGACCTCATTTGGATTGTATTTAGAACCATTTTTTAAACATTAAAATAAGGCTCTCACCTGCCTACATACCTCTGAGTCTGTTAGTGCAAGAATGCTGGATAAAGCCAAAGATAATGGGGGACAATGGCTCAAAATCAAGGACAGGTTTACATGTTGTTATAAGCTTAGCAAATTACTAGAATAACAGTTTTTGCATAAGCATACATTGCTGATGGATAGATAGTCCGAAACTCAAACGTCTGTCATTATTTAGTGGCTCACTCCTTAACTGCCAGAAAAAGACCGATTTTATGAGGAACAGACCAAAATATGAGGCAAAAATCTGTCTATTCAGTGAAAGTCTGAACAGCTAATAGACATCTGACTTGAAGTGCTGTTGCATTCCTTTTTCCCAGTATTCGGACATTATTCAGACATTCCAGTGATCTGTGTTTTGAACAGGCCTTGTTGACGTAGTATTTATATTGTGCATCTGCTTTGAAATTGTAGATCATCAGCTTCAGCTCTGACATTTCAGAAGATAGTAAAATCTTTAGTGTCTTATAACAAGTTTTATTTGAATGCGTTACTTGCATCTTTAAGGAAGAAAAGCATTGAAGTTGTGAATCAGGCCATTTGCAGTGACAGCTGTTAAAACGTTTGCACAGAAATGGCTTTTGATTCCTGTCAGATGAACATTTGAGTTGTAAAACCCATGAGAATGATTTCAGAAAATGAAGATATGGAAGTGGTCACTAAGCTGTTGGGGCAATATGCCAGCACTTAAGATACATTTAGGTGATCCATTTCATTGCATGCATAATTCTAGAATATTATCCATCCCAGTAGAGAGACTGATCATATTAACAGGAACCAGAATGAATGAATGAAGTTACAGGATCTTGAACGATTATTTTCTGTTTGTTATTTTCAAAATCACCTCTCTAAATTATTTAGCCTTAGAATCAGATGAGCTGTAACCTAGTGTCCTACCACTGGGAGTAATAGTAGAATCTGTCTCAAGAATATTTAACAGGGCTTCAGTTGCTTGCCATCTTCTCTACTTAGTAATATTAATAAGAGCCTTTCAATCTAGAGGTTGTTGGTGTTCATCCAGACTGAAATATATGTTATAACTGACAAAAACTACAGAACCTCTAGCCTCTTGTGAATACCATCCTGATTTTAGGATAAATACCCAGAAATATTTCTCAGAATTTAATTTTCTTTTTTTTTTTAAGTTTAATGGACTTCAATCAAGTTTCTTTTCCTACAAGAATATTTAGTTTGTATATGTTTGTCCACATATGGAATTCAATACTGTTTTTCTTGAGATTTCCAGTATTAAGGAGAAGTACTTTTGCCCTTTAGGGTTGGAGCAGAAATAATCATTAAGGGAGGACAGCAATATGATGTCAGTGCCAGAGTCACTGTTTTGAATCTCATGCCATTAATAAATATCCATTGACCTTGACAAAAAAATCCCCCCAAAATGTGTTTTCCCATTGAATGAGATTCGTTTTTGCCTCAGTGGTCTCGGTTTCAGAGAGTTCATGTGTAAAATAAGACATGATGCCTAAAACGAGCATGGTAATGGACATTAAAGTAATAGTTAACATATCTATCCTTGCTTTGTGTGAACGCAGGAGTTATTTTGGGAGCATGGCTCCATGAATTGTAATTTTCTGTGCACAAAGCAACATGACAGTTTTTTGCCTGATCTCTGTGCTCTAACCTTACCATAACATGATGAAAGACACATCTGTTGTTTTCTGGTAGTGTTTTTCAAAACTTAACTCCAAAATGTACTGCAGTCTTTAAGCAAAGGGAATGCCACTACAAAACAGTCATGCAAAATATCACTGCTGTGATAGAACTGCTGTTTAAAATGGTGTTACGGATGGTTCACTGGAGAGTTTATCTTTTCTGTCTGATTGCTTGCAGTGATAATTTTTAAAATGAATGAAAAAGCTTGTCTGTTGTAAGGCTCTGAAAGGAAATGATTTTTAATGTCTCTTAAACTTAAAACAAGTTGCAGATACTGAACTGTGATGACCCAGTAACTTGATGAATATAATACTTCCATTCCAGATTTTATAGTATTAGAAAATACATTTGATTCAAAGACGGAAAAAACTGACACACTGCAAATAGCCATGTAACCTGATCTCTGCTTCTGACTGAATGTGAGGAAACAAAGCCTTCCTGCTATGAAACACAAATAAGTATTTATTATATTCTTCAGTTAGAGACTCAGGTTTAGAATGATATTGTTTCTTGCCTTCTGTTCTACAGAATAACAAGAAAAAAAAAGTGTTCTACAAAATAACAAGAAAAAATGTTAAGAGCTAAGTCTGTTGGGGAATGATATATCAATGAATATTGCTCATGATTTATACCCACTTAAGGTCTTTGATCTTTTTTCATCTTAAAAACTGTATTTCTGTAGGCAGTAATGATTTAGAAACAAGTCATTGTCTCCACTAAGGCATTTATGTTGCCTTTCACAGGGTTTCTGGGACACTGTCCACAAATGATTCCAGGTGTCTGAGGTTTATTTATTAGATGCATTAATTTTCTTTGTCTTTTACCATTGTTAACTAAAAGGTACTACACTTCATTGAAAAGATTCACTTGTAGAGTTACTGTTGTTCATTTATAATTCATAAACATTACATGCCCTGCAACATTATAACTGTTGTCCTGCAGTGTTAGCCTGATTTGTATTTTTTACAGTAATTCATATTTAATAAGTGGTTTTGATGTCATGTTATACATCATCTGTTTTATGTCTTTTCCAGAAGAATGAAGGCGATCTTTTCCACAGACTCTGGCACATAATGAATGAAATCCTAGACTTGCGTAGGCAAGTTCTTGTCGGCCATCTGACATGTGACCGGATGAAGGACATCAAAAGGCACATCACTGCACGACTTGACTGGGGAAATGAGTGGGTAGAAAGCTTTACCAAGTGGTACTGTGCCTTATACAGCCATAACAGATCACTTACATCTATGTTTGACCTTATGTTTTGTTTTAAAGAAATGTAGATACTGTTCCGTCTGTAATTTTTCAAAAGTCAGATCTTTTATTTGTACTAGTACATGTTAATGAGAGGAAGCAGTCTTGCTGCTATCACAAAATATTTTAAATACAGTACTACAGACAATGATTGCGTTTTGCCATATAAAGTGTCTGTGACCAGAACTGATGGGATTGCCTATGGCAGTGCATTTCATAGCGGTTTCCCTTGTTTCTCTATAATTATTTTTTTTTTCTATTTTCCAGTCATTAGTAGTGCTCTAGTATGTCTCCTTGCTCTTACATTTCTATCGCACCTACCCTGACAGTACCCTTGGAGAAGAATGAGGCTGAGAGGAAGTAAAAGCTTTCCATTTTTTTCCTCCACACCCCCCAGCCTTCCTGTGGCTGAATATCAGCCAGCAACAGTTCCACTCCTCATTGAATGGCCCTATTGGACTTACATTAGCCCTTGTCAGATGCATCCCAACCCACATCAAGGGTGGTTGTTGAGACTGTGGACACTACTGCAATGTTATAGTGCTGCTTGGAGGTGTGCTGTAACTTGCTACCACCTCGTAGAAGCCTTTGAGCTCTGCAAAGGCTGCCTTAAGGAGGTGCAGGCATGCTTCCTCACATGACCAGCTTCCCTACAAAGTGGCATACGATCTCCAGTGTGGTGCTTGCCTGACTCATAATGTTGCTATTGCAGTGAGCCTAGGATCATATGATCATAGGAGGTTACTAGGCTAATGACCCTAGGGCCCTTTCAGGCCTAGCCAAGTTTACCCTTATTTCCACGATCAGTACTTATCACCTCTGTCCAAGAGGGACATAGGTGGAACCCCTGGGGTGAATTTATGGTTACCCATCCAGTCGTCCAGTTTGCGTTTGAAGAGGGCCAATCAGGTTGTCTGCTTGACATGAAGTGGGAGTCTGTTCCAAAGGTGTGGTAACCCCTGGAAGGCAAATCTGTCCCTCCAGCAGGTTCTATTAATGTCACATACTAGGTTAAGGCCATTTTAGAGTAATCCATGTACCATTTGACTTACGGAGACACAGCATTTTCAGTAAAGCAAGGTCAAAGACTGTCTTGTATGCAAGGCAGAGATCAGCTCTGAGTAGTCTGTATGAAATAGTGATTTCAGACAATCCTCATAGGACAGATGCTAAAGACCTTGAATTTTCCTTGTGAGGAACATTTGTGGTCTCTCCAATTGCTGCAGGTGTTTGGAAAGGTACATACCAAAAAGGACATTGTGCTCAATTATTGGCCTTGTGAGGGAAGAGTACAGGGAGGTTATAACTTCTTTTTTACTGGAGGCAATACCCTTACTTATGAGATGAGCAATATAGAATGCCATTCTTACCACTGTGGAGGCATGGTGATCAAAGGTAAGGCTGCTCTCAACCTGTGTGCTCAGGTCTCTTACCACTGAGTGCATACTTAGGGTGTTGTTATTGATGTGGTAGTTAGCAGGAACATCATTACCGAAAGAGATGATAGTTCATTTTTTGCTTTGAGTTTAAGGCCATGACTTTGGCACAAGTCATTTGTTTGTGTAATTCCCTCTAGTAAGATGTTGACATCATTTGGAGAGTCTATGACCACTCCCAGTTTTGCAGTCATCAGCAAACTTTGTCAGCTATAGACCTTTAGTTTTAGCATGCACTTTGGAGAAGTAGATTCCAAACAGTAGAGGACCTAGGATTGATCCCTGTTGAACAGCACTGGTTACAGGTCTGGTGTTGGAGGTGGATTCCCCTATTTTGACTATATGGGTTCTATCAGTGAGCCAGTTAGTGACCCATCTAGTGATATATGGGTTGATACCTAGCTGGGTTAGTTTGCCAATTATGCCTGAGTTGGAGGGGTAGTGTCAAAAGCCATGGCTAAGTCTTAGTAAGCTGTATGCACAGATTTCCACTTATCAAGGGCCTTGGTGACTGTCAAAGAAGTCCACCAGGTTTAACAGGTGTGATCTCCCTATGACAAATCCAAATTGAGTAGGGTCAAGTGTTTGGAGGTTACCAATGTCTTTGTTGATGAGGTCCATGATGATTCTCTCCATGGCCCTGCAGGTAAGGCTAATCAGGCTAATAGGTCTATAGTTCCTGGGATCAGTAAAGCACCACCTTTGTACAAGGGGATAACGGTGGCCTTTTTCCATTCAGCTAGGATAAAGCCTTTGCTTAGACTATAATTGAAAAGAGTATCCAATAGTGTTGCTAATTCTTGTTTGAGCCCATGTAGGACACAGCCTAGGATGTTATCAGGTCCCATGAATGCTGTGTTTTTGACCTTAGAGCGGGTGTTCATGACCTGCTCTTTAGAGATGCAGGATAGAGGACAGGTAGCAGGAATGTCTTGTGGTAAGTGTGGTGGGGAAAGGGGAGTGAAGTTTTCACAGAACCAGTCAGCTAACAGGTTAGCAATGTCCACAGGCTCGGTATATGTGGTATCATTAACTACCAGTTCGGCACAAATCTGAGCCTTTCCTTTTAGGTTATGGATGTAACTAAAGAAAGCCTTATGGTTGTCCTTAGTTTGGAAGCTAATTTGGATTCATAATTAGCTTTGGAGGACTTCACAAGGAGTCTTATTTGCTTGCTTAAGCTGAGGAGGGAGTGTTTCCAGTTTAGGGCTCGCTCCCTCTTACTCTTAGACAGCAATTTTTTGCTCTTGTTGTAAAGCCTGTTAATACCAGTTTGTCCACCAGACATGTTTGCTCTTCCTTGAGGAGCTTGTTATTGTCCTATCAGGTATGGCCGAGTCAATGCATTTGTTCAGGTGTTTGTATAAAGCATTTGTGTAGAACTCTACATAGTTGCCAGTTCCATCTGAGGGAGAAGGTGCATTGAAGCTATTTATACCATTCTGTAAGATGTTATAATTCGCTTTGGATAAGTTTTTTAGTTTAGTTTGTGCTACAGGGGGTCAGGTATAATAGTAACTTCAAATTAGACTGATTTATGGTCAGATCTCACCAGGGAAGACCTCACAGTGGGGGTGCTACAGTGGTCCCCCATATTGTTAAGCACCAAATCCAGGATGTTGGCACCCCTTGTGGGGATTTCAACAAGCTGGTCCAGGACATTGGAGTTAATGAAGTCGAGGAACCTTTGGGCAAGTGAGTTTCCATGTGAGTAATTTCCTCAGTCAGTGAATGGGTATTTAAAGTCACCCAAAACCATGGTGTTCTGATGTATCAGGATAGACTGAAGTAGATACAAATAGGTAGAGTGGGTGTCCTGATTCATGGAGGGGGTCATGTAGCTGGCAATGACTTGAATAGGTGTCCTACCAACAGTTAATTGCACCCGAAGTATCTCCAGGGAATCATACTGTTTAACCAATCGGGAGGTGTATTTACCTTCAATGAATATTGATACACCGCCTTCTTTAGTTTTCATGCCTTCAGTCTGTGGTCTGAACGTGTGGAAGAAGGTGTAGGCCAATATGGCTGGAGTGCTCTCCATAGCCTTGAACCAGGTCTCCATGACTGCACAAATGTCTGTGTTTTCCAAGGTGATGACTGCTTCCAGTGAATCCAGTTTCATGTTAAGACTTCTAGCATTTAGAAGCAAAACCTTGAGATTGTTCTTAGATGGTGTTTTTATGTCAGGAATTTTTGTCCTTGAGACACTACCTAAAAAGGCACTGTGGGGGTGGCAAGAGCCTTGGCCAGTAGGAAAAATCCTAGGGGTGACAGATGAAGACCATCTCTGGCAAAGCATCGAGGTCTGTCAATCATGTCATCCTGGGCTGACAGATACTGTATCCCCTTGGATACAGTATCTAGGCAGCTTCCACCCCCAGGATGGGCACAGCTGGCATCAAGCAGTCACTCTTATGCTCTCTTGCACTGCCCCTCCAGCACCCATACTGCTGCACAAACACTGATTCTCTAGGGCACATTCAGAGCTTTATCCCTATTCACCATGGGACGGGGACCTGGGTGACAGGCATCTTCTTCTTGTGTTATACTGATGTTCAGTGGGGAGTTTCAATAGGCCTGCTTATTACAATTCTCCACCCATGTGATATATGGGGATATCAGTACAGGAAGCACACATGCTCTCAAACCATACCTCTCAATTGTACAAATGTTTGCAGAATGTCCAGATTTTTGCCTCATATTTTTAGTCATTTTTTTCATAAAATTTTGGTTTTCTGACAAAGTACTGGCAAGTCATTGAAAATTAAAGGCAGAAAATTATGATAGACATTTGAGCTTCAGAATTCATACTCTTCAGAAAATTCATGCTAAAGCAAAATCTGCTATGCTGTCACCTTTCTAAGTTTGTAAGAGCAATATTTAAAAATTGTCCCTATTGTTGTGCCTTTGCTCCCCCCATAATTTATGGCTTTGTCCAGATTTCTTGCTCTAAGAGGTTCATAGGTATGTGCCACACATGCTGTCTGATCCCACTGTACATGTTTGTACTAGTTGCTTCTTGATTGTTTGTATTCTATAGAAATCAACCCTCAACCCTCTCCCCATGGTCTTCACCAATGTCTGGCTAGTAGCCCCCTCAGTGGAAATGAGGAAAGTCAGTCGCACTCCCCAATCCTCCCTCCTGCCTTCTATCTCTCTAACCCATGTTTTGCTAGGCCGAGGACTAAATCATCTACTTGTCTGTACCACAAATGAGGAAACTGTATCTGAACCTCTGTTCTGGTTGTTTTTCTTTTATTTTTTATTGTGTGTGTATGTATGATGTATGTATTTATTAAAGTCTTTTCTTACTATTGTCAACAATCAGATATAATTTGCACATATTTCATGTGTACCATTTTGAAATTAGCACATTAAACAGCCTCACTTACATATTATCGTTTTCTTGACTTTCCCGCTTCTCCTTCTTCAATTTGCAAAGAGAGATTTGTTTGATCTGTCAGATATAACTGGTTACTACTCTGCAAAGCAGAAGCATCCTTACTTGTGCATATGGGGTTCACTAGTTTAAATAAAACATCAGTTTCTGTGCTACAGTAATAAGGTAGAACAGCTAGCCCTCTTCACCTTGGGCTGCTTTTGATATGCTAGCTAGTATAATAATTTGTTTCTGCTAGTGCCAGACTTTCTGTGTGTCATTAACTATATTTCTGATACAGTCTAGGAGTTTTGGTCTGGTTAAATGACCTGTTAATACTTGTACTGTGTTTGTGATACTCCACTGAATATTTGCCATTTATAGATTGTTATAACATTTAAGCTGTATTGCTACTTGACTGCAGTTTTTTTTGTATTTAAACTGTCAAAAATGTCTATTTTGTTGATAAATCTGAGAAGAAACCAGTGCATCTAGACCTTTAGTGGTATTAGACAGATTATTTAATGTATTTTGGAAGAAAACTGTTATTTGACTGATATGTGAAGAAAGACAACTTAGGAAAGGTTCCCTTATATCCAAGTAATGAAATTTAAAAGAATTTAAGTCAAAAATATAGTGCAACTGCAAATGTACTTTTAAATATATTATTTTGATTGTACATGCAGTATGTTAGTTAGAATTTGTATGATTGCGGACTGTAAGACTGAGGCTGGAAGGTCAAAAGTGTTCATGGTTCCTAGTACAGTGGATATTCTTTTAGAGAGGCCATCAAATATTTGGGAACTATAGGGTAGAAGTGCCCTCTGTCATACCTGTATTTCATTTTAGGGATTGGTCTTTGGGGAGATTTACTCCATTTCAAGATGCTTCATTAACATTATAGTCAGTGCAGTATGCAGAAAGAGCATACATTCCATAGAAGTAATTCTAAACAAGACCTAAGACATTTCCAGCTGAAAAATGTTTGGATATAATACGAAGATAAACCACAGATTTAATATGTACTGTTTGAAAAAATCCTGTTGTCCTATGCCATCCTCCCATTTAAAAATCCTTATCCTTGAGTTTAGGGATTTTTTTCTTCCACAGTTTGCAGTACCTTTATCCCTTCACTATACTGTACTTACCCATTTGATTTCAGGACATCATTTCTGTCTGATCTTACTGTCATACCCTACTATAATTTAACTTCCTCCTTTTTCCTAACTTTCCATTTTGCTTCTTGATTTTTAGTGATGCTTGAACTCAGAAAGCTCTCCCCCTTTTCTTTCCAGTAGGTATATACTTCTCACCCTTCACCCCTCCTTTTTTAGGCTTTTACTTTTTGTTTGCCTTTTTCAGAAGCAGTTACACCACCTTCACTTTCTCTGTTGGCCTTCTTCAGTGTGCAGTCATACCTACCAGTGGATGGGTGTCTACCCCCGTCTTCATCTCACCCAGAACTACTCACTTTCTGACCTTCAAGACAAATTGCAGCCTTTTTATGCATTGTAACCTCCTTTTCACTTCTTTTATTCCTGCGTAAATGTCTTCTTGTAAAAACTTCAGAATTTGTTCTAATTCTGAGCTTAGCAAGTCTAAGCTGACATGTAAGAAATGCCTATCATTCCTTTGCAGTCATGATTCCTCTAGTCTTAAAATGCTTATGCCTAATGTTAGGAGTTTCTGGTAGCAGATTGCATTGTTGCTGACATCTTCTTCTCCTTTTGGCTGCTCCCATTAGAGGTCAACACAGCAGATCAGAACGATTGCAGTAGAGTTTTATGGTGTTGTCAGTCTGCACTCAACCTTCCTCAGAAGGCAGGCACACTCACACCTAGGACCAATTATGAATGTCCAATCCACCTGCAGCATATCTTGGGAATGTGGGAGGAAACCAGAGCACCAGGAAGAAACCCATGCGAACACAGGGAGGACATGCAGACTCCACACAAAAGGCACCCCAGCTGAGAATCGAACCTAAGAACCTCTTACTGTGAGGCAACAGCACTAACTGTAGCACCACTGTGCCACCCTTGCATTGTTGCTGACATCATCATATCAAATATAATATCTTTGAAAGTTTCTCTGACAAAAAATGGGAATCAGGTAAATGGCTAACTGACAGTGAAGTGAATGTAGCCAAGAAATACTGAGTACATTTTATAATCTAGAGTACTATACCTCTTAGCTGTCCAAATTTTTGCCTCATATTTTTAGTCTGTTCCTCATAAAGTATGTGGTTCTCTGGCAAAACTTGTTATTCTAACAATTTTCTAAGTTTATAGGAGAAATATTCCCTATTACTGGACCTTTGTTCCTCAATTATTTCTGGTTTTGTCCAGATTTCTTGCGCTGAGAGGTTGAGAGGTATGTGAAGTACAAACACAGCAGAGCATGTTTTAACCATGTTTAATTTTGGCTGGTAAGGATGGAAAGTGGCATAGCATTTAGCATTGCTGTCTAACAGCACTTGGAGCTCCTCTTTAGTTCTCAGCTGATGTACCTTCTGCGCAGAGTCTCCATATCCTATGTTTTGTGGGTTTTTGCCAGGTGCTACAGTTTCCTTCCACATCTCAAAGAAATTCCTTCAGTGAATTGCTGATCCTCTAAATCTGTTTGCATATGTATTACATTGTAATGTTTTCAAGATCAGTAAAGAAGATTTAAAAAAAAGCTGCAGGTCATGTGGACTATGGAATTCAGGAACAAACATATTTTCAGGAGGAATGAATAGTTGTTCACTACTCACTTCACATATTTTGCTTATAGGCTGTCTGTATCCTCAGTCATCAGAACTCTATAGCAGACCACCCCAATAAAGCAATAGGGGTCTTTCATGAATAGATGCCTGGTAGAGCAACTTTTTAAAGATCACAAAAATGTGAGACACCAAAGATGTAGACTTGTTTATATCACAAAAGAACAAACACATGCAAACATTCTGTTTAGTCACCCAGTGTCAAGTGTCTGTAACCACCACCATCTTCTTAGTCCAGTAGTGCCAAAGCCTTTGCTATGCATTTATATGCTTTCCTACCAGTTCCGCTTAATCCACAGTTCTGCTACAGACAAGTCTCATTCACCTATCTCCAAACTTTACAAGTGGTACATGGTTCTCTCAAATGATACACAGCCAAAGAAAATCCAATAGCTCTTCCACTTCATTGCACATTGTTTATGAATTAGGAAGGATCCCTGACCCACTTATGTCTCATGGGTTCAAGTTGAAGATCTAGAAGATTTCAGGTTAGTTCTGTGTAGTCAGTTTTCTCCAGGGTGGTCCACATTGTGCAACAAGCTTCAAGGCTAAATTGGAAGAAAGTGCTACTTGACTGATGGATGCAGACTTTCAGTTTGGTGTGAGCGGCAAAAACTTGAACCTGCAGCCTCTGCTGTTCCTCATCTCTGTCAGTATTTCACAGAACCCTTTGACCAAGACCTAGCTTATTTCTGTTTTAAAGTGCATCTTTCTACAAATTCAGTCTGTTTGCTGTCATATCCTCTAGGTCCTGCACAAAAGATCTGCAACCAATGAATCTAAGCACAGCAAGCAATCCAGACGCAAAATAACACGCTGAACCTGTAGAAACACTGTTTTAATAAAACAAAGCTTTCGGGAAGACAAATCCCTTCATCAGTGTATAAAACACAGTATCAAAACGTTCTTTTAAATACTAAAACAAGCAAAATCACATGGTATAAACCCCCCAATAAACATACAGACATAATTAAAACAATCAACAAATCCAGTACAATTAATACAATTAAAGTGCACTTAATAGTAGCTTACTTAAGAGACATTTGTTTTAACCTTAAAACTGGTTTTAGTGTGACCATTGTATTTAAACCAGGAAAAGAATCAGCATTCAAACGTAGAATCCATTCATACTCCATTAGTTCTAACTTGTTATTATGGTCACCTCCTTTTATATTTTTTACCAAAGTTTGCATCACTTTAAACCTATATGCATGCTTTAGGTCACTATCTAAAACATGTTTAGCAGGAGGGTTAGTTAATACTTTCCTTCTAATATCAGAAGGATGCCCAATTATACGGTCCCTTAACTTCCTACTTGACTTTCCTACATAAAAAGAAGGACAGGAGGTATAGGTCACTAAATATACTATAAAAGTTGTGTTACATGTAGCAGATGATTTAAACAAATGCTTCTTTTTAGTTACTGGGTGAATAAACTCACTCTCTTGACTTATAAACTTACATCTACAGTTTAAACATGGAATTGTACCTTTCTTATTAAAGTTTACATGGGGAGTGGTTAACTTCATATCCTTGTAACAGAGACGTTTTAAATTCTGTCAATTTCTAAAGGCAAAGTAGGGTCTGTTACTAATATACTTATCTATCTCTGGATTTGCTTGTAATATAACCCAGTTTTTAGCAATAACATCCATTATAGCGTATGAAGCTCTGCTATAACTCATAGTATATCTAAGCTTTAAATTTTGCCTATTACTGACCATGTTAGTCCCTACTACTAAATCACAGAGTAAGGTTTAGCAGTATTCTCTCTTCCATCTAAAACTTCTCTTTTTATATTCTCCAAAAGTCGCTCATCACCCCCCCTTATTTTAAAGTCACACAACATCTCATTCATCTGATAGAGACATCTCTTCATGTCAGTCTTATTCCCACTAACTCTCAAGAGTTGGCTTTTTACAATACCCCTAAACATACGCCCCGGGTGCATGCTCTTCTGATGTAAGTACCTGTTTGCCTGCACATCTTTTTTGTATATGGTAGTATCAATTCTATTCCCATTTTTAATTAAAGAAACATCTAGGAACTGTATGTTATCCTTAGAATAGTTCATCTTAAATTTCAAAAAATTTGCAGTGGTATCTATATAAGAAAACTTAAACAATTCCTGTTCATTTCCATCCCATATTAAAAAGACATTGTCCACAAATCTGTTAAAAATGTAATCTTGTTATAATACCATAAATCATTATTAAAATGAATTCAGATTCCCATCTGCTCAGGGCTAAATTTGCATAATGTCCCTCATAGTTACTCCTGAAGTCTGATGAAAAAGTTGCTTAGCAAACAAGAAAATGTGTTGTAAGGACTATGTCTAACAGCTCACAGATGGTTTCTATCTGTCTTGAGGTATGTTTCCCATACCTAACCATGCTTTCATGTACTGCCTCTATCCCATAATCATGAGGGATGACAGTAAATAAAGAACTAATGTCTAAGGTAACAAAAATAAAATCTGTACTTTGGTTCAAAGAATACCAGGCATAAGGTTTCTGCAAAAAGTCCCCAGTATTTCGTATAAAACTTCTTACATCTCCCAATAGTAGTTTCAAAGTGCTTTCAAAGTACAACGAGGCGGGTTCGGTGACCAGGGCTGGTGTTAGCATTTTGGGGGCCGCCAGCAAATGTCAAGTTGGGGGCTCTTGGCACTTCAGTCAAAGTATCACCCTGTCACTGCCACCACTCCTAAGCAACCTTTTAGTTCATGCTGCAAACTTTTTAGGAGTAGTACGCATAGAATGACCTGTATCTGCAATGCTCTTATCTTATTACATTATGATAGGCCTGCCTAACGCACTATATTGCACTGTCTGACAAAGGTACATTTAGTTACTGGTATTTGGCTGCAACACTGATACATAACAACTCCATGTGTAGGTCTGGAATTAGGTGAAATGGCACCCTAGGCACTGCCTACAGTCCCCCCCCCCCCCACGCACACACAAGCATACACGCTCTCCATAATCCTCATAACTTTCTATATGCTCTGAAGAGCATTTTAAAGTTTTTTTTTTCTTTTTCTACAATCTTTTCATCCAATGATGGCTTGAACATAAATTATGTTTAAGGAAAGAAATTCAGTTCTGCTGTTCAGCTTTAGTTATCCTTGCACCTTTTCACGCACCTTTCTTGACCAAGACAACACAATAATAACCATTTTTGGAAATAACTGTTAAGCAGGTGCCCCTAGAAGCCGTAGGAGTTATAGATGCTTTTGGATGCATTTTAGACCATTTTCCAAAACGTTTAATCCAATGGTGGCCAAAACAAAAATCTTGAGTAAGAATAGAATTACAGTCTTACTTTTTTTTTTTATTTACTTCAAGGAATATATAAGTTATTCCCAAGACTTAAAGTTCAAAGCTGACAAAGTAGTAGCTAACAATAAACTAAAAAGGCAATTGTTGTGAGGATACACATGTCCTATCTCAGAATATTGCCTCCCTACCCCCCCCCCCCAAAAAAAAGACAGTGAGTGCCTATCCATCACTCTGATGTTAGACAGGGATGAAAGCAGAGGTTCAAACTGCCACAGTCATGTAATTCAAGTAACGACTGATATACATAGCATGCCTCCTCACTCTTCACCCCTAACCCCCAAAGGCAGATGTAAGTATACTGATGTGTGATTGTGAGGAAAGTGAAAAAAATAACAATTATAGTAATGTATTCCACTTTGTTGATCCTAAACAGTACACTTCCCCTACATAAGCAATAGTAACCTCCTTTGTACACATCTGAGGTCTGTAAGAAAAGTAAAAGAAACAATGACCACCTTGTCATCAGCCCAGGCACAAGCTATACTGACCTGCTCTGCACACCTCTAAAATTTGACTGTGATGAAAATTAAAGCAGTAATAACCACACAATCCCTACCCACTCACAACCCCACCCCCACATAAAGCATAGCAGCCTTCTGTACACATACACACACACACCTGAGCAGGGCTGGTTTCAGAATGGATGCAGGTGAGAGCAGAGACCATTATCAGCTTTATCCTAACAGGGTTGTATCACACCCCTGTTCAGGTTAACGAGTGTAATCAGAAAATTAACATATTTTTCTCCTCGTGTTCCCCAACCAGCAACAGCTTTTGTGGGGTACCCACATAGTCCAGGATGATTAAGCGAGCCCCCTGTATCAGTTTATACAGTCTGGAGAGTGGGGGCCACCAGATTCCTAGAAGATCTAAGTGTCTGAATGTTCTGTCATATAATTTATACCTTATTTTGAAATATAATGACTTGTTACCTGCCTTTTTTACTGATACCCAGAAGAATGATGTATGGGTTCTGATATTATTGGATGTGTGCACAGATACAAATTAGTGATATTTTTACACACACACACACACACACACACACACACACACACACACACACACACACACACACACACACACACACACACACACACCATAGCAGTACTAGTTTTGTACTTATTTCATCAATTAGCAATACATTGTGCAACACTGGTACTGTCACACCAGATGAGTGACTCCTGTTTAACAGCTGTCAAAGAGCAGCAGGGGTAAGTCACTTTTATTTACCTCATTGAGGAGTAATGCATACTTGCCACTGTCTGTAATTTTACAAACCTACCCTGATTTTGCTCATAATTTTGCTCTGCCCTTCATAAGAAGTTTGATTTGCTGGTAAATCATTCAGGATTCCTGTCAGTTGATAATTCCAGGCATCAGAGTTTTATTCTTGTTGTTGTCCAAAACAATGCATGTTGATGCAAAATGTGTTATACTATTAACTTTTTAAGTGAATTACCCCTAGTAAATTTGCAGCAATGAAACCAGAGTCTCACCGTTTATTCATTCATTCATTCATTCATTCATTCATTCATTATTTGATTAACAGCTTAATCCATTTCAGCAGTGTGGGGAAGCTAAAGCTGATCTCAGCACATTTTGGGTGCACGTTAAATAAACTAGTCCTGGGTGGGTTAGCAGTCTATTGTAGCGTGCACATCACATTGAAAAACAACGTTATCCTTGGAATACAGTACAGCACAGACCTGGATTGCTCTTCCTTAAGTTCCGTCATCACACTGTGGCTCCCATTCAAACCCTCCCAAGGGGTTGACAATGAAGGGGACTCCTCTGGGTCATGGGCAGAGATGAATGATTCAGCTCTACTGAAATTTAGATGACGACACCCTTCTCTTACTCTGAAGTAGTACTTGAGAGTTGCAGTCTTTTTCTAGGGGTCCCAATTATTTTTCCACCTTAAGTGCTATGTACAGCATTGGTGCTTCCCTTCTCACGCACTCCTCCTAATATCCCCTTCACTGTCTCACTCCTTTGCAGACTCTTGCTATGATAGGTAGTCACTACAAGCTTTCATCTTTCAAGGATGCTGTCTACACATTTTGCAGGTAAAAGAGCTAGTCTGCAGAAACTTCATCTAGTTCTTCCCTGTTAACCCTAACAGCACCTTGCTGGAATTCCAGCCTATTGGCTAGCAAACATAAATTAATACATAAATTCCCTGCAGAGCCATTAAACTGAGGCTCCCAGAACTTTAATAGAATAAACAGCATTACTCAGTGCTGTGGTTAGTGGCTGTTGTTATATATTGTGATTGCTTTTCCTTAACTATAAGGAAAGAATTGCCCGGAGTTGTTTTCATTTATATTTTATTTTGTATTTGTTGTCCAGGGTACAGCATTGATCTCAGTGGATACTTTTAAGACTCGGCCTGGGAGCGGTGTCTGGTTAAGTGACTTGCTCGGAGACACAGGATTAGGCAATGGTTATTTACTTCTCACCAGCATGACTTCTTTGAATAATTATTCTGAATATATAGTCATATGGTTTTGTGAATAAAAGTTGTGCTTGGCATAAACCAATGGAAGTTCTAATTTTCTATTTTAATACTATACTTCTTGAGTAGACTCTTGACCCATCAAAACATTATAGAATGCACTTAAAGGAGAAACACAAATTCATTCTCTGGAAGGTTTGTTAGATGTCCTTCAAGGATGCATCTGCAGTCCTTACAAATGGGTTGTCCTGTCGTCAGGCAGCCCTTCGGTCGGCCGGATTCCAAAGTCTGGCTCTGGCCTCGGCTGGTGTCGCACTTCACCCGACATCATAGCTGCAGTTCTTCGGGTATAAAGGCATCAGCCGATGCCATTTTCCTCAGTCTTTCTTGCTGCGTGGCGCCCGAAGCAGAAGCTGTTCGCAAGTGCCGGTCGGTCAGAACCAGAGATTACTACTACCGAAAACTTCTAAAAAGCTAAGTACCCCGTTGGGGACTCTTTCTTGCCTCAGCCGATGTCAGAAAAAGTGAATAACTGTTTAACTTGTGGGAAACAAATACCTCATAAAGATTTCCACTCTTACTGCTTACCTTGCTTAGGCCCAGACCACGACGTAGCAGCTTGTCTAGCCTGTGCTTCTTTCAACCGACGGACGCTTAGACGTCGGTCGGAATTTGCTGAAGAGTTTTTCGGCTCCGCTTTTGCTTACATTATGCCGTCGGATACGCCGACTACGCAAATTTCTAAAAGGCACAAGGAAAAGGACCGACACTCGCGGTCCGCGGTTTCGGCCGAAACCACGGTTAAGCCAACCGCGAGTGTCTCGGTTTCGGCTGAAACAGAGTCCACGGTTCTTCCTTCGGCCGAAAACTTACCTCTTACCGAGGCCTCATCTAGCTTGGCTGAATCTGCTACTGAAATCCCACCTGCTCTTGCAGGTTCACAGGATTTATCTGACACTATCCCTTTGGATATATCCACCCCTGCACGTGGAGCTGCTAGGCCTCCTGCATCCATGTCGATTAAGGCCTTTGCCAGGGCTAAAGCAGCAAAAACTACCAAAACTGTGCCTGCTAAGACCCCCTCTCACAGGCCTAGCTCTAGTTCACAAATGCTTAGTCTAGCAGAGGATCTCATTTCTTTGATCCGGGGATCCCAACCACATCCAGACAGGGCCTCTCACCCACCTCCAGAGAAGAGGACTAGAGTAGAGCCCCCTGAGCCAGTTTCTTCAGATGACTCCTCTGATGATTCAGATAATTCAAACCCTCCAGAGGGCCCCTTTTCTCCTTATGAGGACTCTGATGCAGAAGAGTCCATTCCTTCTGCCTCAGGAATTTTCTTTTGGGGAAACCTTGCATGCTATGAGGGAACAATTTCAACGGCAGGGCCAGGATTTTTCAGACTCTAGGAAAAGGCTTAGAACCTTTTTGCATTTGCCACAGCATAGGCCTTTAGCCATTCCTCCAGTACTTACTGTTGTGGATGATGCATTTAATGATGCTTGTACTGCTCCTGATTCTCTACCTCCGGCCCCGGCTAAGCCCGATAGGTACTACAGGGTTCCGGACACACATTATCATTTGTATAAGGCCCCTTTGCAGATCCGAAACTATCTCCCAGGGACCCAAGGCTGTAGCAGCTACCTCTGCCAAAACCCTCCCTCTGAAAGGGAATCTAGGGCCTTAGAGAGATGGGGTAAAAAAGTTTACACTTCTGCTACTCTTTCAGCTAGGGCCTTGAACTGCAAATTCCACATGATTCAGTATCAGGAATTTATGTTAGACCAGTTAACTAAAAAACTAACCTCTGATGAACCATTAGATAAAAAATCTGTACAGGAAATGGTACATAACATTCAGCAGGTCAGTAATCATTCCTTAAAATGCAGCTATGATGCACTGGAGGCTTCCTTTAGATCAGCCATGACTGGCACAGTGATCAGAAGACATGCATGGTTAAAAGAGCAGTCCTTACCAGACCATGTTAAATCAAAGCTCCTAGATGCTCCCATGGATAAGCTCAATTTGTTTGGCTCCCCTGCACAGCAGGTGCTGAAGAAGGTGGAAGAGAAAGCAAAATCTGTCCAGACAGTCAAGGATTTCTTGCAGGTCCAGCCTCCAAGGTTTAGCAGGAACTGGCCTTCCAAGAATTGGTCCTTTCCAGACACCTCCAGAGCTCCGAGAGGCAGGAATAGGCGCTCAAGAGGCAGGGGTCAATCCAGAGGTGCCTACAGGGGAAGTCAGTGGCAAAATAACAACCAGCGAGGTGCAGCCACAGATCCAGCCACCACCACTTCCACAGGACAATCACAGTGACTTGGCTCTGGCACCGCCTACCAGGAAACAACTAGAAGCACCCTTAGGCGGGAAGCTAGCCTTATTTTCAGTAAACTGGCATTACATCACAGGAGACAAATGGATTTTACAGACAATAGACCAAGGTTACAGGTTTCACTTCCATACTCTACCAAGGAAGAGAGGAATGCCAAATCTACCTCCAAATCAGAAGACAGAAGCTCTAGAACAAATAACTCACTTACTAAGGATGAGAGCTGTAGAAAGGGTACCATCTATGGAACAAGGGCAAGGATTTTACTCCAGACTCTTCCCGGTACCAAGAAAAGAAAACCAATGGAGACCTATTCTCGACCTGTCCACTTTAAACACATACCTCATTGTTCCAAAATTCAAAATGCTGACCCTACAGCAGCTTCTTCCCATGCTGGGCAAGGAGTCTTGGCTGGTAACTCTAGATCTCAAGGAGGCATACCTGCACGTCCCCATATGACCAAATTGCAGAAGATACCTCAGATTTCTTGCAGGATCAGAGCATTATCAATTCTCAGCATTGCCCTTTGGCTTATCTACTGCCCAGAGTATTCACGAAATGCCTGGCATCAGTAATTGCTCATTGCAGGCTTCAGGAATTCAAATTTACCCTTACCTGGACGACTGCCTGTTACAAGCGGACAACAAAACAAATTAACAAAAGATTTGGAAAGGGTCATTCATCTACTACAAGCCCTGGGATACACAGTCAATATAAAAAGTCAAGGCTGATACCATCCCAAAGGATAACCTTCTTGGGTGCAGATCTGGACACATCAAAACAAATGGCATTCCTGACAGTAGAAAACAGGAGCAACTCCCTCTCTACTTCATGGCATTAACAAAGCAGAACCAGCTAACAGCAAGAAAAGTCCTGCAAGCCCTTGGTTACATGGCATCCTGCATAATATTGGTTCCAAATGCCAGACTACATATGAGAAAGTTACAGTGGTACCTAAGGAATTTATGGTCTCAGCACAAGCACAGCCTAGAAACCCAAATTCCAATAATTCCATTCCTGAAGCAAGAATTCCAATGGTGGGCTCAGGCCTGTCAATTAAACAAGGGACTGCCCTTCCACAACACTCAGCCAAGCCAGGCCATCACAACAGACGCCGCAGACCTCGGTTGGGGGGCACACATGCTGGACAAGTGCATACAAGGCTTATGGACTCAAGACCAGCTGCACCTACACATAAATCAAAAGGAAATGCTGGCAGTAAAACTGGCAATTCAGGCATTCAGACCATTTCTTCAACAGGGTCAACTGCTGATAAGGACGGACAACACCACAGTTATGTGGTACATCAACAAACAGGGAGGCACACATTCATACCCTCTATGCCGGATGGCAATGGACCTCTGGAATGTGGCCCTGAGCTTCAACATTCAGTTACAAGCAATTTTGTGCCAGGAAAAGAAAATATACTAGCAGACATCCTAAGCAGAACTACCACGGATGCTCACAAATGGGTGCTGCATCCGGACATCTTCAAAACCATTACAGGGAAATGGGGACTACCAGAAATAGACTTATTTGCATCCCCACACAACCACCAACTGAAAAATTCTGCACAAGGACGTACCACCCACTTGCTTGGAAAGTGGACTCCCTATCCTTCAGTTGGAAAAACCTGACAGCATATGCATTCCCACCTCTTCCTTTGATGCACAAGGTGCTATTGAAGATCAAAGAAGACTGTCCAAGGATCATCCTGATAGCTCCAGACTGGCCAAGGCAACATTGGTACCCATTACTGAGGAGCATGTCTCGAGAACAAATATGGCCTCTGCCCCTTGTTCCCCTGCTGTTAACACAGAACAACTTCAAAACCCTACATCCAAACCTGAAAACACTGCAGCTGGCTGCCTGGAGCATTGCATAAGACCAAATAACCCAGATTTATCTCAAAGGGTTAAAGACATTATCTTGGAGGCTCGCAGACCCTCAACAAGAAAAAATTATTCAGCAAAATGGAAAAGATATCTCATTTGGAGTACTGCAAAAGGAAAAAAATATGGCACTGGTAAACATAGCTAACGTCTTGGAATACTTGGCAGAGCTCTTCCACAACGGCCTGTCCTATTCTTCCATTAAGATTCATGCATCAGCTATTTCAGCAGAATACAACTTGGATCCTCCAGTCTTCTCACATCCTCTACTCAGGCAGTTTCTGAGAGGAATTAAAAACGTAAAACCACCTAGGAAGCCACCATTGCCAGCATGGGACTTGAACTTTGTGCTAGAAAAGTTGACACTCCCTCCTTTCGAACCAGCAGCAACAGCAGAATTACAGTACTTATCATGGAAAACTGCTTTCCTGCTTGCAATCACTTCAGCAAGAAGGATATCTGAGCTACAGGCATTAATGGCAGTACAGCCCTTCCTGATCTTCCATCAAGATAGAGTGTCCATGAGAACTAATCCTACTTTTATGCCAAAGGTGGTCTCCAGGGTATCTTTAAATCAAGCTATCCACCTACCTACATTCTTCCCCAACCCACAGAACAGGGGAGAAAGACTGTTGCATACCTTGGATGTACATAGACAATTATGTTACTACCTGGACAGGACTAAAAGCAATAGAAAAACTGACCAGCTACTGGTAGCATATGCAACAGGAATGGAAGGAAAAGCAATTTCGAAACAGACAATCTCTAAGTGGATAGGAAATTGCATTAGATTTTGTTATTCCTACCATGGGAAGAAAACTCCAGAAAACATCAGGCCTCACTCTACAAGGGCTACAGCCACTACCACAGCTTTTTTACGAGGAGTGGCTACCAAAGACATTTTAGAGGCTGCTACTTGGAGCTCCGTGCATACATTTGCCAAGCATTATAATTTACCTTTATACTCCAGATCCCGAGCAGGTTTTGCCACTGCTGTTTTGCAAGGGATCTTAACTACACCATAATCTTATTTCTCCTCCTCCCCAGTTTGGCTATGGTATTCTACCCATTTGTAAGGACTGCAGATGCATCCTTGAAGGACATAGTACAGTTTTGTACCTACCATAAATGTAGATGTCCGATAGGCATGCATCTGCAGTCAGGATTACCCACCCTCCTTCCCTCTGTGTACTCCTAGGGTATTTGCCCATCTTGTAGCTAGCTGGGGAATCTATTATGGTGTATTTGTTTGTATATATGTACATACATGCTTATTTTTTGTTTGCTCTCTACTATTTGGAACCATTTGCATTTATCCAAATTTAGCCTTCCTAGAGGGCACCTGGCATCTGGGGCAAGAAACACTGAGGAAAATGGCGTCGGCTGATGCCTTTATACCCGAAGAACTGCAGCTATGACGTCGGGTGAAGTGCGACACCAGCCGAGGCCAGAGCCAGACTTTGGAATCCGGCCGACCGAAGGGCTGCCTGACGACAGGACAACCCATTTGTAAGGACTGCAGATGCATGCCTATCGGACATCTACATTTATGGTAGGTACAAAACTGTACTTTTCTTTTACTGCAGACATCTCTATATCAAGCATTTGCTACAAATATAAAATGCTTCTGTTTTACTTTTCCATATTTCCTCCATAAGAAGTGTAAATATGTTGGAGTCTTTCATGTCGTCACATTATAAGAAAGCATTATATGTTTACCTCCTTATGCAAATGTGTTGCCTTATCCTACGGCAGATAATGAAGTGCCAGGTTTCCAAACATTCATAGGTTCATGGGTATTTACTAGACTAATGACCACAAGGGCCTTTTGAAGCCTAGCCATGCATCCCTTGACACCATATATTTGTCATGATATTCAAGTTAATTGCAATGCTAATAGGTGGTTCCTTGGTGGTGGTGTTTGGGTGGGTTCCCACTTTAAAGTCCAGTCCTCAGAACTGTGGAAGTTAAAGTGAAATTAGGGGAAAGTACAAGCCCAAAATTTCTACTTCTTGAATAATTCTCTTTTCTCCATTCTACAGCAGTCTCAGAGATAATATATATATATATATATATATATATATATATATATATACATACATACATACATACATAGGGGGTTGAGGATGCAAAGAGCTTCTCCCCCTGCAAAAAAAATGCTTTTAATGTTTAACAGCAAGTTTCCCAGATCATTATTATTTTGCATAAATCACACTTATTTTATTTTCACAGTTTCTAGACTTGCACTATCAAGACTCAGGCTTCCAGCAGATCACTGGCAACTTATGTTGTGTCACTCAGTCATGTCCAGAAACAAGTAGTAGTAATATGACTTGAATTTGTGGCATAAGTAGTAGTCTAGTTTGCATATCTCCTGTACTTTCTGTAATGTTTGTTGATTGATATAATTTTAGCCTTAAAGTGTAGACAACAAAATAAAACAGACACAGACTTGCGCATCCATGACAACTACAAAATAGTCATCTGTTGAAACAGAATATTTAAGCTGTGGGTGTAGTTTTCCTTTGATAAATAATTTCCTTTGAGGGTATATGGAAGAAAAAGGGTTTGCATCATCTGAAAAGAAGTAAGAAAAGGAGAAAAAAGGGAAGTATAGTTTAGCAGGAACTGAATGAACTCTGTCTAGCCATAGCCAGCTTGTCATCTGAGCTGCTTTATTTGTCAGTGCAGGTTAACAGTGATCAAACCTCTAACGTTAAACAATGGAATTTGAAAATAACGAAAAACAGAGTTGCTCACATACTGTGTAGCACTTTTACAATTGTACAGGTTTAAAGTAAACTGCCGACTGCCTTGCAGCAGTTTTCTATGTTGTCTTATCGGAGCTGACAGTATGCTTAAAAGGCTTATGTCAAGCTGGCAGCAACAACATAATATTTTCCAGCTGCAACACCTCCATGTTCCAGGGCAATGAAGCAGCACTATTTTGTAAATGATATAATAACTTTTAAGCTCTTCTTTCCCTCAGCATTCAACTTTTGTTGTCATATATTGTACTACTTCTGCTGTATAAAGCAAGTCTCATCTCCTACAGCCACCTTTTTTGCACATACTGCTGTGCTATGTTGCACAGCTTTCTTGACAACTTACTTTAAATAGGCATGCTAGGCACTCTTAAGATCTCATTTTTGTGTGGTTTGTCCTTTACGCTTAAAGCTGTAGAAGTATCACAGCAGTAAAATCCAATTAAAATGGTCCTGTATTCAGTAAAACTGCTGGATAAATGTTGACAACTTTCGTATGAGTAAGGATCATTGCATTCAGTACGTGTGTAAAAGTATCACTTTATGTATGTTATATTTATATATTATTACACTATAGTAAAAAGCAATTTCATATAGGTTCATAGGTTCATAGGTTTATACTAGGCTATCTGCCCTAAGGCATTTATAAGCCTAGCCCAAATTATTGGCTTCGCCACCCTTATATGAAAAATACTGTGCCCATTAGTTTGTTGTGCCTCTGTCCAGCAGTGACCCAGAGATGATGATCTCCCATCCACAGGACTAGATTTCTCTTGAACAGAGTCAGCGAGGTGCTCTGCCTCACATGGACCGGGATTTTATTCCACAGCATAGGGAGTCTCTGAGTGATAAATCTATCCCTCCAGCACGTCCTATTTATATCCGTGCTAAGGTTTAAGTCGCTTGCTCTAGTGGTTTTGGTGGATTTGGATTTTGAGGTGGAGCATGTCCATTAATTCGGGTTGGACATGGCCTTGTATGTCAGGCACATGTCACCTCTGAGCAGACGGTATGCGACTGAATAGAGCTGGAGTTTCTTCAATCTGGCAGCATATGACAGATTTTGGAGTCCCTTTATCCTTTTGGTGAGGAACTTTTGGGGTCTCTCCAATTGCTGCAGATGTCAGGTGGGATACATCCCGAATGCGATCATTGGTCTGATAAGTGAAGAGTACAGAACAATGACCTCACTAGATCTGGATGTGAATCCCTTCATGATCAGGTGGGCAATGTAGAAGGTCTTTCTAACCACTTTAGCAATGTGAGTGTCAAAAGAAAGGCCACTGTCAACCTGGGTCCCCAGGTCCCTGATAACCTCTTCTGTAGTGGATTGCCACCTATATGGTAGCTTGGGGTTACCTTGTTTTCCCGAAGGGTATGACTATACATTTTTGGCGTTTAACTTCAGGCCATGGCTCTGGCACCAGCTATCTGTTTCCGTGAGTCCCTTCTGAAGGATATCAGTGTCCGATGCACTTTCCACTATGGCCCAGTTTGCAGTCATCTGCAAACTTTGTCAATAAAGTCCTCCCATGTTGGCCTGTACTTCTGAGAAGTAGATGCCAAACAATAGGGGCCAAGGACCGAGCCCTGTGGGACACCACTTGTGACCGGCTTGGAGTCTGACACAGCGCCAGCAACTCTAACCCTGTGGGTTCTGTCCTTAAGCCAGTTTGCAACCCATCTTGTGACATATGGGTTTACATTTAAGCTGGTAAGTTTTCTACAATACCCGAGTGGGGTATTGTGGCAAGGTCAAGGTAGGCTGTATGGACTGCCTTTCCTCATCAATGGCCTTGGTGACTATTTGAAGAAGAAGTTCAAAAGGCATGATCTTCCCTTGACAAAGCCAAACTGGGTCGGGTCCAATGTCTGCAAGTCCCTATATCTTTGTTTATGAGCTCCATTATGATCCTCTCCATAGCTTTGCAGACTAGACTTGTTAGCTTATGGGCGGTAATTACCAGGGTCCGTGGCGCCACCTTTGGAGTGGGACCACAGTTGCCGTCACGCACTCCTTTGAGCACGTATCCTGTGGTAAGGCTGAGATTAAACAGCTGCCTTATGTGGGTTTAATTCCTCATTTAGCTCGTAGCACACAGCCGGGGACACCATCCGGTCCCATTGATGCTGTGTTTTAGCTTTAGAGAGCAGCTTTCACCTGCGCATTTGAGATGTCCGGGAGGCTACACTCGGCTGGGATAGTTATCTCTCCTTTAGGGGGGGGTGAAGTTTGCACTGAACCTGTCTGCCAGTATGTTGGCAATGTCTGTGGGTTCAGTGATTTTTGTATCATTTTGGACTAATTCTGAGCATATCTGTGAGTTTCCACCCAGGTTCCTAACATAGCTGAAAAAGGCCTTATGATTGTCCTTTGAATCCATGGCAATTTTTCTCTCAAAATTGGCCTTAGTTGATTTTATGAGTGCTCGTATTTTTTTACTATTATTATTAGTAAAAAATATAAATCATTTATACTTGTGTGATGCTGAGTCTTTATCAGTGACAACAGATGTACACCTTTGGGCTGTTAGTACCTCTGTCCCTTTACCACTAACCCTGTCCCTTTACCACTAACCCTGTCCCTTTACCACTAACCCTGTCCAACTGCAGTGACTTTCACGTGTATTTTTTTTATTATAGACAAATTTAAGCTTTTCCACTGATACGTACCTCACCATTCTCTTTCGGATTGCATTCTGTAGCCACTCAACTTTCCATGAAGCATTATTTACTGATATCACTCTTAAATCCATGTGTCATTGATTTGCCACCATCTTTGCCCCTGTACCTCCCCTTCATTTCTGCATAACCAGCATACCCTGGACACAGATATATCCACGGTTTATTGTTCACTTTCCTTTTTTCCCCACATTGTGTGCATTTCTAGATTTCTGACCCTGTATTTGTACTGCACATTTCCAGATTCTTTGTACTCCATGCCCATTTTAGTAACCCTCTTTTCATACCTCTCAACCTCTTATCTCAAAAAATCTGTCCAAAGCCTAAATAATGAGGGTACGAAGGTTGAAAAATAGAGACAAATTTTAAATATTGCTCTTATAAACTTAGAAAGTTGTTAGAACAACAGGATTTGCGGTATTCTGTATTTTCTGAAGGATACGAAGTCTGAAGCTCAAATATTATTAAGTGACTTCATTCCTTGGTGATTTTTCCAGAAAACCACAAATTTTATGAGGAACAGAATGAAAATGTGGGGCAAAACTGTGGACATGAGAGGTATTCCTCTTTTTTTCATTCATGTTGCCCCCTCCTCCCCATCATGTCAAGTACTCAGGTAATTTCCTCCTCCCTGCTTCTGACATCAGAAGTTGCAAGGTGGAAGAGCCAATAGCCAGAAAGTGTCCATCACCCTGCAAGAGGTTTGGGGATTTTTTTCTGGTCCTAACATCCCTCAACATCAGTCAGCAGATACGAGGTGCACTGCCTGGCTGAACCACACTGGGGCAAGTGTATGTGACTGCAAACCCATGATACCTTTGAGTGGAGTGCATATGTGCTGTGTCCATAGCAGTACCTTCCTGACTGTCTATGCACCAATGCGCAGAGTACCATTCCTTTTCCAGGTGGTACTTCAGCAGCCAGACATAAACTGCCTCTTCGGACGAAAGAGCTGAGGTTGGCCACTTTTTTTCCACCCTTCGCTGGCCAGTTACTGTGCTGCTTGTCAAATCCAAGTCATATGGGATGTAGTTAGGGTTGATTCCCCCTTTTGTCATGGTGCAACTCCATTGGTAACACCCTCTTACATTTGTAACCAGATTAATATTCCTCCTTCCTAATGTGGCATACAGAAATAATCTTTCAGATAAGGATTTCATTGGTGGTCTTTGTTATGGAAGGATGACATCCGAATCTTTTAAATCCGCACCCTGGCTGTAGAATTCTGTTGGCGTTTGCCTTTAGCATTGCACAGTATGGTTCAGCCTGGGGTGATTTTTAACATCTTGATAATTCCCTTCTTTTTCCACTAGGGTAGCCCTTTAACACATAGCTCTCCTTAACTCAACCCGCTTATAATCATAACCTTTGTCTGCTTTCATTCTTCTGTTCAGTGCTCCCATTGTAAATTATATTAAGTTAAGCTAGAGCCTTGATATCACATTGCCAACTATTGCTTCATTCTTGATGTCAGCACATATTGGATGTATTCTCTGGCTTAAGTTTGCGCTGTAAAAAAATATTGAAGAGGACCACTTTAAAGTCAAACCATATTTTATCCCTGTAGTCATTGATAATTAGGTTGACAGTTTCCCTCATTTACTGGTACTGTTACCTTCCATCAGCTAACTAGTTTCCTATTTACCCTATCAGT
The DNA here is from genome assembly GCF_019279795.1 of Protopterus annectens. Taxonomy (NCBI): domain Eukaryota; kingdom Metazoa; phylum Chordata; order Ceratodontiformes; family Protopteridae; genus Protopterus; species Protopterus annectens. The sequence continues at coordinate 1,391,690,424 of NC_056745.1, read as the reverse complement.
TTGGAACCATCATTATATATTTTGGTTTGGGCATCAGTTTCTTATGAGGTATGATATCAAACACCTTTTATTTATTTATTTACTGTTGTTGACTGTGTTAGTCCCACTAGGCTGGTAGCGTCTTTTCAGGAGAGACCTGAGGTGGAATTTATACTTCTGACAGAAGTTTGGCCAGGGCTTTGGGGCACTTTCCCTACTCTTTTCGATACACGCCATAGGATCTTTTACCTCCATCTGAGCTACACCAACTCAGGCAGATGGGACCTCAGTTTAATGTCTCAACTGAAGGATGACTCAGGAGTGCAGCACCCCCTTGCAGTATCAGCAATCCTTTTGCCTGATGAGAACCCACAGCCTTCTGCATTAAATGCAAGTGTGCTACCTCTTAAGCCATTAACATTGGTATCTACCAAAAGTCGTGCTGCACGCTGCTTGCACTGATTCACCTGGTCAATGTGGTGTGACCTAGCCTAGCATCAGATTAGACTTGTTAGGCCAGTGTTCTATGAATTAATTCTGCTGTCCTTCTGCTACATTGGATTCTTGAACTCTATTTGCATTTTCCTGTTTCTAATGTACTTCTTTCTTAGATAACATTCCTTTAGGCTATTCCATTTATCTCAACTTACTTCACTTCCTTCTTTGCATGTGACTAGGCATTCCCTCTGCTTTCTCTACTAATGGCATCTTCTGGTGCTGTTTTGTATTCTTTCCCACTAATGTTCTAAGAAGGTCACTCCACCCTTAGTTGTACAATCTCTGGCTCATGGATTGTGAACCACACTGTCTCATAGTCATTGTTGCCTACTGCCTTCTTTGCCTCAACATTGCTGATGAACTGGTCAGTCCTAGCTATGCTCTACACCTCCTGCTTGATTCTGTCTTCCACCAGGACTTAACATTTTGTTCTGGCTCCTTGTTTTGAAGTAGGGGACCTTCCTGTTCACTGATCAAAACCTAAGATGTTCAGTCACCAGTAAGCTTACTTCAGGGAATGGTCATTGTAGCAGCAAATCATAACATTTGGATTTACTTACCAGTAAAGCCTTTTCCATAGCCATTTCAGCCCCTTCTGTAGGCTAGCACTGATCATTTGCCATCAGATGTGTGGATGTGAAGTATCTCTAGACTCTGATGTAGATATTGTGTTAGTGTGCCCTTATATAACTTATCATCTTCTCACTGCCTTGAAACTATTAATTTTCTAGTTTAGCTTTCTATTTAAAATTAGATTTCAGTCATTATGACTTTGATATGGTTGCCATTTCCATGCACGCACACACACACTGTGTGTGTGCATGTATGTGTGTGTGTGTGTATATGGATTCGTATCACTTCACTGAAAGACCATTTCACTGACACCCATTTCACTGAGACCAAATCACTTAAAACTCATTTCACCTAAAACTCATTTCAATGACAAGTAGTACTCTAAGGCAAGTGAAAGGTATATGTCCTTTTCCCAACTGTAGTGCGATTCTGGTGCTAGTATATATTCTGGGGGGGGGGGGGGGCACAGCCTAGTTTGGTTTTACCAAATAATATAAAACAAAACCAGACACTTCCCCAAACTATGGCATCCTGTCCTGGACCTGTCTACTCTAAACACCTTTCTGGAGATTCCAAATTTCAAGATGCTGACTCTTCACCAATTACTTCCTATGCTAGACAAAGATGCCTGGTTGGCAACACTAGATTTAAAAGAAGCATACCTGCACATCCCAATCAGGGAATCTTGCAGAAGATACCTATGCTTCAAAGCAGGCTACACATACTGTCAGTTTTCTGCACTGCCCTTTGGCTTATCTACTGTGCCCAGGGTATTCACAAAGTGCCTAGCTCCAGTTATTGCATTTTGCAGGCAAAGAAATATTCAAATATACCCATACCTGGACGAATGCCTAATTCAGGCAGAAAGCCAGGACATACTTTTGAATCATCAGGCCTTTGTACAAAGGGTTCTAACTTGTCTGGGGTACACCATAAACGAAAATAAATCACATCTGGTACCCTGTCAACAAATTATATTCCTGGGAGCAAGCTTGAATACAACTTCCCAGATGGCTTACCTCACGCCAGAGAAACAAATCCATTTGACAACCTACTTCAAACAAGTTGCCACAAAAACCCTGCTATTTTCAAGACAAATACTGCAAGCCTTGGGGTTCATGGCCTCCTGCATTCTTCTAATTCCATATGCAAGACTGCATATGAGGAAGCTACAGTGTTATCTAAAAAGCCTACGGTGTCAACATTCTCAAGACCTAGAAACAATGATTCCTATCATACTTTGCCTACGCCTAGAGTTCCTTTGGTGGGCACAGGCCTGCCACCAAAACAAGGGGCTACCTTTTACACCACCCCCTGCCACCCAATCCCTAACAACAGATGCATCAGACTACGCATGGGGGGCTCACCTGGCAGGGAAGTGCATTCAGGGCAAATGGAACCCAAGTCAAATGCACCTGCATATCAATCAAAAGGAAATATTAGCTGTACAGAATGCTCTGACAGCCTTCAAGGACCACATTCTTCCAGGACAACTAATGGTAAAGACGGACAACACCACTGTTATGTGGTACATAAACAAGCAGGGGGTACACATTCTTACCCCCTCTGCAGACTAGCCATGGCATTGTGGAACACAGCCTTGAGCTACCAAGTACACCTACAAGCTCAATTCCTGCCATGAAAATTAAATACACTGGCAGATGGACTAAGCAGAAACCTCATGGACCCACACGAGTGGAAACTGAAACCTAGGATTTTCAACATGTTCACAAGAAAATGGGGGAGCCCAAATATAGACCTGTTTGCTTCTCCCCAGAACTACTAATTAGACAAATTTTGCACAAGGACCCCCCCCACAAACAAGAATGTGGATGCTCTGCCCTTCAGCTGGAAAAACCTATCAGTCTATGCCTTCCCCCCTCTGCCTCTGCTCTCCAAAGTACTACTAAAAACCAAACAGGACAAACCAAGGATGATTTTGATTGCTCCAGACTGGTCGTGCCAACACTGGTACCCCATCCTGCACAGTGTGTCATGGTTATCTCCATGGCACCTGCCTCAAACTCCTTCCCTGCTGTCTCAGCAGGAGAACCAGATTCTGCACCCTCAGCTTCTAACACTGAGCCTTGCAGCCTGGCTAATTACTTAATCTCTCCTTTACCATCCCTCAGCAAACCTGTGTTGGATATCATTTTAGAGGCAAGGAGGCCTAGTACTAGAAAATCTTATGCTGAAAAATGGAAAAGATTCTGTGCCTGGAACCAATCTCAAGGGATGAGCACAGCAGTGCCCAATTTACCTCAGATTTTACAATACGTAACGAAGATGCTTCACAAGGGCCCGTCTTTTTCCTCCATTAAAATCCATGCCTCAGCCATTTCAGCTCATTATAACACAGAACTTCCCTTCTTCTTTCATCCACTGCTCAAGCAGATGTTCATCGTGCATACAGCTGCAGTCATAACAGATGGGTTATTCTGCCGTCAGGCGGGTCCTCGGTCGGCCGAATTCCAAAGTCTATGTCCGGCGTTGGTTGTCGTCACTTCCTCCCTGACGTCAGTGCAGCAGGGGTATAAAAGAACCAGCCGACGCCATTTTCTTCAGTCTTTCTTGCCGCGCAGTGCCCGAAGCAGAAGCAGTTCGCAAGTGCCGGTCGGTCAGCTCCTGAGATTTACGAAAATTTTTCAGCCGAAGTCTTCTTGAAAGCTAAGTACCCCATTGGGGAAACTTTTCTTGCCTCAGACCGATGTCAGACAAAGTTAATAATTGCATTTCTTGTGGGAAGCAAATACCGCATAAGGATTTCCATTCCTTCTGCATTCCTTGTTTAGGCCCAGACCACGAAGTCTCGGCCTGTCGTTTTTGTGCTAGATTCAACAAACGCACTATTAAGCGTCGGGCGGAGTTCGCCCAGCACTATTTTGGTAAAAAATTTAATTACATTATGTCGTCGGAGACTCCGACTCCAGTTTTGAGTAAAAGACACAAAGATGAGGACCGGCATACAAGGTCCGCGACTTCTACCAACACCACGCTAAAGCCAGCTACAGGTGCTCTGGTTCTCAGCGAGGCACCTACGCAGCCCCTGAGTACTGATGACGCTTCTTTAGCAGTGTCTTCTGTGCCCGAGGTCGCAGGCTCCTCGGCCCCTACTCCGACTACAGATACCGGCGCCACTCTTGACGGGGAAACTCAGAATTTAGACAGACCTGCCACCTCTCAAGGTGTCTTCAGGCCTTCCTCTTTTTCCATTAAGGCTTTCACAAAATCTAAAGCAAACATTAAAACTAAAAGACAAGCTCCACAGAGCCCCTCTCAAGGCCCCATGCCTAAAAAACAGATGCTCAAAATGGCAGAGGATTTGATTACTCTTATCAGGGGTTCTCAACCACCCTCGGACATAAGGCCCAGACTGGAGGAAGACTACCCTTCCTCAGACCAAGCCTCTATTACCTCAGAACATTCTGAGGACCAGGAATATTCATATTCCCCTTTTGAAGATTCAGATGCTGAGGAGTCCATTCCCTCTGTCTCCCCCCCCATGAGGACTATTCCTTTGGGGAAACTTACATACCTTGAGGGAACACTTTCACTGGGAAGGCCAAGATTACTCAGATTCCAAGAAAAGGCTCAGAGATTTTCTCTTGCTTCCTCAGCACAGGCCTCTAGCTATCCCTCCTGTTTTGGATATATTAGATGATGTGTACACAGAAGCCAGCCTCAACTCAGATTCTTTACCCCCAGCTCCTGTTAAACCTGACAGGTATTACCGCGTTCCTGATTCACACCAATTCCTATACAAAAGCCATGCTGCTGACCCAGAAACTATTTCACAGGGTCCCAAGGGAATTAAGGCCTCTACTGCCAAAAACCCATTACCTTCAGAGAGGGATTCCAGAGCTTTAGAAAGGTGGGGGAAAAAGGTATACAACTCGGCCACTTTAACCATGAGGGCATTAAACTGTCAGTTCCATATGTTAAAGTATCAACAGTTTTTGTTATCTCAGTTGAAAAGCAAAATGACACAACCTGAACAACCAGATTTAAAGGAGTTGAAGGGTTTGTTGCATAGTGCAGAGCAAGTGGGTAAACATACCTTGCAATGTGGTTTTGATGCTTTAGAGGCCTCATGTAGAGCTGCTGTTACAGGGTCTGTCATACGTAGACATGCTTGGCTCAAAGAGCAAACCTTACCAGATCATGTCAAAGCTAAATTACTAGATGCACCTCTTCAAAAAGATGTATTGTTTGGTGTTAAAGCTGAGGAAGTACTAAAGAAAATGGAGGAAAAGGCAAGATCAATGCAAACAATGAAAGATTTCCTACAGGTACAGCCTCCACGTTTCAGCAGAAACTGGCCTTCAAAAAATTGGTCCTTTCCAGCCATGGCCAGACCTCAAAGAGGTAGATACAGGCACCCGAGGGGTAGAGGGCAATCTCAAGGATCATTTAGAGCCAGACAATGGCAAGCACCTACACCAAGAGGTGGAGAAGATAGATCACAGCCATTCAGAAAGCAGACACAATGACTTTCCCCTTTGTATGCCAAGCAAAGCTTTAATGGCAGCACCTTTAGGCGGAAAACTGGCATTATTTTCAAAAAATTGGCATATTGTCACAAAAGACAAATGGATCCTGGACATTATAGACAGAGGCTACAGATTCCACTTTCACACCCTTCCAAAAATGAGAGGCATGCCAAACCTGCCACAAAATCAAAGGGCAGAGGCACAAAAACAAATTTCAGCTCTCATGAACATGAAAGCTATTCAAGAGGTACCTGCAAAAGAACAGGGTCAAGGTTTTTATTCCAGACTATTCCTGGTACCAAGGAAGGACAAAGATTGGAGACCTATTTTGGACCTATCCATCCTAAACACATATTTACTGCACCAAAATTCAAGATGCTCACATTACAGCAGCTTCTTCCCATGCTGGGCAAGGAGTCTTGGCTGGTAACATTGGACCTCAAGGAGGCATACCTGCATGTCCCTATCAGACAAGATTGCAAAAGATACCTCAGATTTCTTGCAGGTTCAACCCATTATCAATTCTCTGCATTGCCCTTTGGCTTATCTACGCCCAGAGTGTTTACGAAATGCCTGGCATCAGTAATTGCCTTCTGCAGACTTCAAGGGATACAAATATACCCATATCTGGACTGCCTGATCCAAGCGGACAGCAAGCACATACTTCTGAAACACCTGGCCTTTGTAATAAAATTGTTGAACTTTCTGGGATACACAGTCAACAAAAAGAAATCAAAACCAATACCCTCTCAAGCAATAATTTTCCTGGGTGCCAGCTTGAATACAAACACCCAGATGGCCTACCTCATGCCAGAGAAGCAAGGGCAACTATCTCAATACTTCAGAAAAATGGCAACCTTCACCAGGCTGACTGCAAGGAAAGTCCTGCAGGGTGTGGGATTCATGGCATCTTGCATCCTACTGATCCCATATGCAAAGCTGCATATGAGGAAACTTCAATGGTACCTAAAAAACTTATGGTCTCAACACAGCCACAGTTTGGAAACAAATATACCACTCATTCCATGTCTTCAAAAGGAATTTCTGTGGTGGGCTCAAGCCTCGGACTATGCCTGGGGGGCGCACATGACAGATCAGTGCATTCAGGGCAAATGGTCCCAAAAAGAGAAGCACCTACACATCAATCAAAAGGAAATGCTAGCAGTACAAAATGCTATTATGGCCTTCAAAGACCTACTGCATCCAGGCCAGCTATTGATAAGGACAGACAACACCACAGTGATGTGGTACATAAACAAACAGGGAGGAACTCATTCATACCCCCTGTGCAGACTAGCCATGTCCCTTTGGAACACGGCTCTGGAATTGCAAATCCAACTTCAAGCACAATTCCTGCCAGGGAAGGAAAACACGCTGGCAGACAACCTAAGCAGAAATATGACAGATCTACACGAATGGAAGTTGCATCCTCAAGTTTTCGCAAAGATAATTCAGGTATGGGGACGGCCAGACATAGATCTCTTTGCTACCCACAAAAATTACCAACTGAAAAAATTTTGCTCAAGGACCTATCATCCACAGGCCTGGAAAGTGGACGCACTTTCTTTCAATTGGACAACATTGACAGTCAATGCCTTTCCACCTCTTCCTCTGCTGCCCAAAGTTCTATTAAAAACCAGAGCAGAGAGGCCAAACATGATTCTCATTGCTCCAGACTGGCCAAGACAACACTGGTATCCACTCCTGAAGAGCCTGATGCATTCCCCTCCATGGATCCTGCCTCTAGTCCCTCTTCTGTTGACCCAACACAGTTTCAAAACTCTTCACAGTCAGCTGAAAACCCTCAATCTAGCCGCATGGAGGATTCCTTGATTTCCCAACAGACCCTCCTCTCCAAGGAGGTACAGGATGTCATCTTGGAGGCCAGAAGACCTTCAACTAGAAAAGCCTACTCCACCAAATGGAAACGGTTTTGTGCCTGGAATCAGAAAAAGGGCCAGAATCCTTGGGTTCTAAATTTACCTCAAATATTACAGTACCTAGCTGAGATGTTAAACAGTGGGCTTTCCTTCTCCTCCATCAAGATCCATGCTTCAGCCATTTCTGCAGAATACAACACTGATCCTCCTTTATTCTCTCATCCTCTCTTAAGACAGTTCCTCAGAGGGGCTAAGAATATAAAACCCCCAAGGAAACCACCAGTGCCTGCTTGGGACCTCAACTTCATTTTAGAAAAACTGACTCTGCCTCCATTTGAGCCAGCTGCCTCAACAGAACTACAATATTTGTCATGGAAAACAGCATTCCTTCTGGCTATCACCTCAGCATGCAAGGTTTCGGAGCTACAAGCCCTCATGGCGGTGCAACCTTTCATAATTTTCCATCAGGACAGAGTTTCCTTATGAACCAACCCTTCTTTTATGCCAAAGGTAGTATCCAGTGTAGCCTTGAATCAGACTATACGCTTACCTACCTTTTATCCTAACCCACAAAACAAAGGGGAAAGACTACTACATTCCTTGGACATTCACAGACAACTTTGTTATTATTTGGACAGGACAAAGCCATTCAGAAAATCAGAACAACACGTTGTGTCCTATGCTACAGGTGCTCAACGAAAGGCTATTTCCAAACAGACAATTTCAAAATGGATAACCCACTGCATACGCTTTTGTTACTCATTTCATGGAAAAACTGTACCTACAAGCATCAGATCTCACTCCACAAGGGCCACAGCTACCTCTGCAGCTTTCCTCAGAGGGGTTCCTACCAAGGATATTTTGGAAGCAGCCACTTGGAGTTCTGTGCACACTTTCTCCAAGCACTATCACCTTCCTCTACACTCTAAATCTAGAGCGGGCTTTGCCACTGCAGTCTTGCAGGGCATCCTTGCTCCTCCTAGTTTCACTTAGTGCCTGCCACCCCTTATTAGCTTTGGGATTCTACCCATCTGTTATGACTGCAGCTGTATGCACGATGAACATAGTACAGTTTTGTACCTACCATAAATGTAGATGTTTGAGTGCTAATACAGCTGCAGTCCAGGTTTCCCTCCCTCCATCCCCTCTTGGGACAGGCCTTATGACAAACACCTCCTCATACAACCTGATTGGGGTATTCTTTATGGTGTATTTGCTTGCAAACTACTGTTTTTTGATTATATTACATTGCATTATTACATGAGTTTATGTTTTGCCTTCCTTCTGGGGGCACCTGACATCTGGGGCAAGAAAAACTGAAGAAAATGGCGTTGGCTGGTTCTTTTATACCCCTGCCGCACTGACGTCAGGGATGAAGCGACGATAACCGACGCCGGACCTAGACTTTGGAATTTGGCTGACCGAGGACCCGCCTGACAGCAGGATAACCCATCTGTTATGACTGCAGCTGTATTAGCACTCGAACATCTACATTTATGGTAGGTACAAAACTGTAATTTCCTCAGAGGGCCAAAAATTTGAGACCACCCAGGAGAGCTCCAACCCCAGCCTGGGACCTTAACTTTGTCTTGAAGAAACTCACTCTACCTTCTTTCGAGCCAGCTGCTACTGCAGACTTAAAAATGTCTTTCTTGGAAAACAGCTTTCCTTTTAGCAATTACTTCAGCTTGAAGGGTATCTGAATTACAGGCCCTTATGGCATTGGAGCCTTTCATCATCTTTCATGCAGACAGGGTGTCCCTCAGAATCAATCCATCCTTCATTCCCAAGGTGGTATCCAGTGTGGCTCTTAATCAGTCCATTCATTTGCCAACCTTCTTTTCCAATCCACAGAATAAAGGGGAACGGATACTGCATTCCTTAGATGTGCACAGACAACTTAGGTTCTACTTGGACAGGACTAAACCGAATCTTGGACAGGACTAAACCTCAAAAGAAATCTGAACAACTGCTGGTGGCATTTGCTGCAGGGGCAGAGGGGAAGGCTATTTCAAAGCAAACCATTTCTAAATGGATAAGCCATTGCATTAATTTCTGCTATAAGCACCATGGAAAACCTATCCCCCAGGGGATCAGACCTCACTCCACCAGGGCTGCATCTACCTCTACAGTCTTTCTCAGAGGTGTCCCTACCAGGAACATCCTAGAAGCTGCTACCTGGAGTTTGGTCATGCATTCACCAAGCTTTATCATTTGCCAATTTTCTCTAAATCCAGAGCTGGCTTTGCCACTGCAGTCTTGCAGGGCCTTATAGCTGGCCCTAATGTTATTTAAATTCCTCCTCCCAACCATAGCTTTGGGAATCTACCCAAATGTAATGACTGCAACAGTAAAACACGAAGAACATAGTACAGTTGTACACTTAACATAAATGTAGATGTTCGAGTGTATTCACTGTTGCAGTCCTGGTTACCCTCCCTCTAGCCCTCTAACTTCTTTTGGCTATACCTCTACTTTCCTTTACTATGCTTAAAAGCCTTTTTGGTGCATTTGCTTTTTTGTTGGAGGTATATCTTTGTACCCTTATATTTAATTGCTTCCCATTAGGGTGGCACCTGACATCTGGGGCAAGAAAAACTGATGCAATGGCATCGGCTGCATGTTTTATACCCCTGATGACCTGAAGTCATAGAAGAAGGGACAGCAACCGACGCAGGACCCAAGACTTTGTTAATCAAGCCAACTGAGGGTTACCTGCAGGCAGATAACTCTAATGTAATGACTGCAACAGTGAATACACTCGAACATCTACATTTATGGTACGTGTATGCTATATATATATATATATATATATATATATGTGTGTGTGTGTGTGTGTGTGTGTTTGTGTGCACATGTATGTGTTTGGGTGTAGGTGTCTGAATTTATTTATAAAGGTTCCTCTCTTTATTTTATGTATTAATAGATGTAGATATAGATATCTATCTGTGTATATATATATAATATATATATATATATATATATATATATATATATATATATATATATGTGTGTGTGTATGTGTGTGTGTTTATCTGCACATAATGCAGCTAAAAAAATTACGTTGCTTCATTCCTACTGCAAGAAACCTACATACATATAGTTACTATTTAGTAATACTAGGACAGACAGTATAAAAATGTGCCATTTAGGGTATTGCACAAGTAGATATTGCAGGTACCTGTGAAGCAAAAATATTGCATAGAGTATTGCACATTCAAGTTTCAGGACAGATGAAGATTTGGATATTGCACTACAGTATGCTATACTAGTAGTGATCTTAGAATAAATGGACATGAAAGTATATCATTTACTGGATTAGTCAAGAGAATATTCAGTTAATTGGTTAGAAGCAGAATGGCTTCTGGCATGCCTGTTGTTAGATTTCAGCAATCTGATGGATAAGAGGAAAAAGCTTCTATAAGGGGAGATAGTTTGTGTGTGTGTGTGTGTGTGTGTGTGTGTGTGTGTGTGTGTGTGTGTGTGTGTGTGTGTCAGTTGTGTTTAGGGTTACGATCAGGGTTAGGTAAGGGGATTGATTTAGTGAATGTTCATGCATGTGTGTGCGCATCTAGAGAGTGCCGAGCTGTCTTGTGTAGTGGTAGTGTTATAGGAAAGGCTATTTTAAGTTAAGAAATCCACTTTTATAATGAATCCTAACCCTATCCCTTAACTTAAAAAAAGTCCTTTGTGTAACACTTTCACTATTCAAAGCTGAGCTGAATGTGGTCGGGCTGTGGGTAGTGCACAAGAAAATGTCTGTATTGCTATGGAATCATGAGGGAGAAGGCTTGGTGAGACAGAGGGATGAAAGTTCAGTAGGAATATGTTTATGGGATATGGTGCCAAACGCTTCTGATAAATCTAGGAATAGTGAGGATAATTTTTGTTGGTTTATGATTTTGGTAAAGTTGAGGAGAAAAGTGATTATACTATGGTGAGATCTAAAACCATGCTAAGTTTTGGGGAGAAGGTTGTTGAAGTTAATGGAGTACATAAATTGTGAGTGGATGCATTTTTGCTGTATTTTAGACAGAGGAGATAAGACAGTAGTAGGTATATAGTTGAGAATGTATGCTTTGGTGTGCCACTTTTATGGAGTGATATTAATCAGGATTTTTACAAATGGATGAGACTTATCTGTCAGATATGAATTGAGTTATCTGTATCATACCTCTCAGCCTCTTAAAAAATATGGACAAAGCCTAAAATAATGGGAGGATAAAGGACCCCAAATAGGGACAGGTTTTAAATATAGCTCTTATAAACTTAGGCATCTGCTAGAATAGCAAAACTTGTGTTAGCATGCATTTTTCTGAAAGATATGAAATCTGAAACTGAAATATATGTCAATATTTGATCATTTTTTAGTGACTTCAGTCCTCTGTGATTTGCCAGAAAACCACAAATTTTATGTGGGATAGATAAAATATCTGGGGAAAAATCTGGACATTCTGTGAAAATCTGTACAGTTGAGAAGTAGGACATTCTGTATGGATTCAAAGAAAGCTGTGACATCAGCTGCTACTTTAGGTATTCTGTTTGGAAGGTGGATAGCAGCTGAAGAGGTTGGTTTTAATTTCAATAGATGTTTTCTAATAATAGAGATGTAAACCAGGAGAAAGGAGAATGAATGTGACTGGTTAAGACAGGATGAAGAGAGGAGCTGAATTGTTGTTATTATCAGGAGGAAGTACTGTTGGTATAAAGTAGGTGTTGAAATGTGATGATGTTGCGTCAGTGATGGTCAAAGTAGAAGAAAAGTCTGTGGTGGGTTGGCCAGGATGTATTAGTTTAATAATTAGAAAAAAAAAGTAATGGATTTTTTGGTACTTATTTTGAATGTTGGTATAATATGTTTGTTTATGTATTTTAATATGTTAATTAGCATAATTTTTGAGATGCTGGCATGTATGAAATATATTTTGTGTTCTGCTTTTATGCCAGTCTTTCCAGGCCTTGTGTTTTTGAAGTTATGATGATTTTAGTGTCTTTAGTTAGCCCTAGTTCAGGTTTGATTTGACGTTTTTATTCATATAGGAACTAGGCTGTTAAAAATATCTGTAAAAGGTTCATTAAAGTGTAAGTAGGCAATATCAAGTAGCATGGATTTTAATAAGTTCAGTTGTGTTCATTCAGAGTATTGATAAATGTGTCTTTGTTAAATGTTGTATTATAAATTTGGTTATAAATTATGTTTTTTGATTTGGCGCTGTAGTCTCTGACTGCATAGTTGAGAAGGTGGTCACTTATTGTGTCTTTCAAGAAGGAAAGAGCACAGCTTCCATGGTACCTGATAGTATCCCATATTGTATTATGTACCATCTTCAGCAAGAACTAGCTTTGCTATTGAGCACCCTATTCAACCACAGCCTACTTACAGGCTTCATTCCACCAGAGTGAAGAACTGCCACTGTCATCCCCTTACACAAAGATGGTGCCACTACTGACCCAAGAAACTATCGCGCCATTAGCTTGACAAGTCTGATCAGCCATGGAACATATTATTATGGATCTCATAAACAAGGACATAGGCAGTCTCCAAGCACTTGATCCCACCCAATTTGTCAAGGGAGGATCTTGCCTGTTGAACCTGGTTGACTTCTTTAAGACTGGATGAGAGAAAGTCAGTACATACAGCTTGCCTTGACTTTCCCAAGGCCTTTGACACAACCCCCACTCGGGCATCATCAAAAAGCAAACACAACTTGGCGTAAATCCCTATCTCATCAGGTGGGTGGTCAGCTGGCTCACCAATAGGACCCACAAGGTCAAAATAGGTGCCACCACCTCTGACAGCAGACCTGTCACTAGTGGTGTTCCCTGGGGATCTGTCCTGGGAACCCTAATGTTTGGCATCTATTTCTTAGAGGTCCAGGCAAAGACAAATGGCTTGTGAGTGACCAGGCTTATGGATGACTGTAAGTTGGGTGCTGTCATTGACTCCCCAAATTATGTTAACATACTGCAAGAGGGTCTCACAGCAGCAAATGACTGATGCCAAAGTCATGGCCTTATGTTACACACAAAAAAATGTATTATCATACCATTTGGCAAAAATACAGCCTTTACTAATTACCACATCAGCAGCAAACTCCTAAGCACACAACCTGTGGTGAGAGACCTGGGTACTCGGGTTGACAGCAGTCTCACATTCGGCCATCATGTAGTGGCAGCTGTCAGAAAAGCCTTTTACTTGGTTCATCTCATAAGGAAAGGTACTGCATCCAGAAAAAAAACCTCTCTGTACGGCTCCCTTATTAGGCCAGTAATTGAGTATAATGCCCTGTTTGGTATGTACCTCTCCAAACACCTGCACCAACTGTAAAGGCTACAGAAATATCTCACAAAGACAATTCATGGCCTCCAACACCTGTCCTATGCAGACAGGCTCAGATCACTATTGCTGTACAGGGTATCATACAGATTGCTCAGAGATGATCTGTGTCTTGCCTACAAGGCGATATTGCAACCTGCCCTAGAAGAGATGCTCCATATCCGTAAGTCTAACTCCTCCTGTATTACATGCTTGAAAGGCCTAAATCTAATATGCAACATCAACAAAACCTGCTGGAGAGACAGGTTTGTCTCACAGAGGCTGCCTCATCTTTGAAATAGACTTCCCATACATGTCAAACAGAGTACATTGCTGACCTTCTTCAAGTGCAACCTTGATGAGTGGATGGGAAACCACAAATTTGTTGCAGGGGTTCCACCTTTGTCCCTCAATGACAGGAGTGACAGGTGCTGACTGAGGTTTCTTTTTTGTAGCTAAACTCTTGGCTAGGCTTGTAAGGTTCCCAGGGCCATTAGCCTAGTTAACCTCCTATGATCCTTTGATTTATTTACTTGACGTTTGTTGACTGGGTCAGTCGACTGAGCTGCTGTTCTTTTTCATTGGGGGCCCAAGGAAAAAACCTCCTCAGTGATACACAAAACATAGAATATAAAATAGTCCATTCATCAGAGTAGTAACAAGTTTACAATTTAAAATATGCAGTCTTTGAGTTACAAGTTATTGAATAGTATAACTTAGTACTCAATTAGTTTGATTAGGCAATCAAAGGTAGTGAGACTTAGCTATTTACAGAGTAGTTTCATTATGCACAGCAAGAGAAAAGTTGTATTGAGAATTCATGTATATGCAGTAAGTATATGGAGTATAGTAAGAGGATTTAGGGAAAGCAGTAAGTATATGGAGTATAGTGAGAGGATTTAGTGAAAGCAGTAAGTATATGGAGTATAGTGAGAGGATTTAGTGAAAGCAGCAAGTATATGGAGTATAGTGAGAGGATTTAGTGAAAGCTGTAAGTATATGGAGTATAGTGAGAGGATTTAGTGAAAGCTGTAAGTATATATAGTATAGTAAGAGGATTTAGTAAAAGCAGTAAGTATATGGAGTATAGTGAGAGGATTTAGTGAAAGCTGTAAGTATATGGATTATAGTGAGAGGATTTAGTGAAAGCTGTAAGCATATGGAGTATAGTAAGAGGATTTAGTGAAAGCAGTAAGTATATGGAGTATAGTGAGAGGATTTAGTGAAAGCAGTAAGTATATGGAGTATAGTAAGAGGATTTAGTGAAAGCAGTAAGTATATGGAGTATAGTGAGAACATTTAGTGAAAATGGTATTATTTTGAGTATTTTCTGTACAGTAAGCAGAAGTGTAAGTGGGAAGAGATCTCATGGTCAAGGGAGAATAAGAGCATAAAAGCAGATGTGCCAGAGGGGTGGGTTTAGCTAGTTAGGAACACAGGGAGAGCATGCAGAGAACAGTTAGAGAGATGAGATAGTCAAGAGGTTGTGCAGAGGGGTCAGATAGGGTTGGTGAAGGGAGAGTCAAGTAAATTCTTGGTGGGCATTTTACAGTGTCAGGTCCAGGAGCTGGTTAGAAAGTCTTTAAGAGCAGTTTTGTTTGAATTGTGTTTGGTTTATTGGTCAGCATGGACTTTGAGCCTGGACTGCTTTCTAACTTGATCTGGGAGGCCCTTTGCTTCAGAAAGCAATCAGTTTTATAGCTCTTGCTGTGCCATTAGCAGGGGAACACAAAGTAAAACAGGCTTTCTTTCATTTACTAAAGCAGAAACCAAGAAGCTGGGGGTGTAACTGGTTTAGACAGTGTAATCTAATGGTCACATGAATGTACAGTGATCAGGCATTTCAGCAGTCTGTAGAGTGTAAGGACTACTCCATGGGGGGGGGGGGTGTCACATCCACTAAACAGCAAATATTTGACCCCTCTAGATTAATTTTCAGCTAGGCTCTTCATATTACATGCACGCATTGCACAATAACAAAATGATCCCAGCAGGCTGCTGCCCATTGGCACAGATTTTGTTTAGCGACAGTTGTTAGTGGAGTGATGTGTGGCAGTGTTCCTGCTGTTTGAATGACAGGGGACACACTTTGATGTTCTCAGGCTATTACACAATAACAAATAATCTCAGTATGCTGTTGCTCACAAGTGCAGCTTTTGTATAGTATGCATTTATGTGTACATACGGTTTCACTTCATATTGCTGAAATGCTGAAATATTGAATTTCAGCATTTCAGCAGTATAAAATTGAAACCATCAGAACACCGACACCTCACATTCACAAAACCACATTGAACATACAGTATACAGCATACAACACACAAACCATATCCCCCATACCACAAAACAATGAAATACAACACAAAACCACACAGACACATACCTACACTACACAAATACAGGGGGCCAAGTCCCCCTGCTCCCCCTACTTATATATACTAACTCTGAGATCGCACAAACAGTAAAAAAAAAAAAAAAAAAAAATCACACACATCCAAAACACACTCATACCTCCACCTCCCCACCCTAACCCACTTGTACAAGTTTCAGAAACACTCATGCACCCCAGCCGAACACTTCCATAGGATAACGTAAATGCATAAGTGCGAATTCAACATAGTCCTACTCACAATTATGCACTTTCATTATTTTGAGGTTTCGGCTTCATGGAAACGAATTGCTGAAATTCGATATTTTATCAATTCGTGTTTATGAAGTGAGACCATATATATATATATATATATATATATATATATATATATATATATATATATATATATATATATATATATATACATACACACACACACATATATATAAGAACATTTGCTCTTGCTCTTGTGTCCTGTGTAAACGAGACGCGGTTTGCTACGAAATAAAAGAAAGGACTTTCACTTCAAGTGCTATGATTATTGTTATTTTGTCTTTGTTTTGTGACTGACTAAGAGATATTAGGAAGGCAGTAATTAACCTCTCTGTTGTACAGTCATTTTATATTTGTATTCATCTTATTAGCTAATACTGACAGTCAGACATAAATTCTTTACACTCATAAACCTTTTTTCTGTGGTAACATTTTAGGTTCAAAACATTGTTTTAATTGCCTGATTAATTGGGGAAGGGTACACCTTCACCCAGTTGGAAAATTAACATATTTCAGCAGCATGTTACTGTGCATGTACTACCTCATAAAAAAACAAGTCCACTGCTTCACAGTAGAATATTAAGGTGCTGTAAAGCTCGCACTTGAAAAAAGTCAACATGCCAGTTTTTTACACTTGCTTGAGTGCAGCTTTGCTGTTTAGTGAGTATAAAATTAACAAGTAAAGTAAATAAAGAAAAACATAGTCTGTGCGTGTGTGTGCACATCTTTGACAGAGGCAGAGAGTGCATACCGACTTCTTTTAATGGCAAAAGGCACTCCATCAACACTCGTTTGCCTAAACAGTAAGTGTGAAACTGCATGGTCTAGCTTTATTGACTAACTTTAATTCTCAGTGATTTACCAGCAAATCAAGCATTCTCTGAGTGACAGAATAGAACTATATGCCAAAATCAGGGACAGTTAAGAGGCATTGGAGTTTGCAATGCCTTGCATTCTATGATTTTTTTCCCTTCATTTGATCACAATGAGACATCTGAGGTTCAGTCACTTAACAAAGTGGCTTTAACTAATAGGCGCATGTATGTGTGCTTCTATGTGTATGTATATATATATATATATATATATATATATATATATATATATATATATATATATGTGTGTGTGTCTGTCTGCCTGTGCTTCTGAATGTATATATGTGTTAGTGTAAACATTAGATATTTACATAAGCAATATGTTGATGTAAAATACGTCTCCGACCACAATTACACATGCTTGAAACATAAGGTTGATGAAGTTGCTGCAGCAAAAATATAAAAAGTATGTAGTAATAAACAAAAAACAAATGTATAACAATTTAATAGATACTCTGTTCTCTTAGTACAATAAGTAAGGGAATTACTGCTCTTCCACTGCTGGTAGGGCCCTCTGTCTGTGGCACTGGGCCACACAACACCCCTAAGCATTTGTTAATTCCCTAATAACACCAACCTAGTCAGGCATTTTTGTTTGTTTAATGACAATCAGTTGGATGAATGTCACCATGCAGGACAAATTCTTTCTACTGGTTTGAATAAATGTGTAAAATATAGAAACTGAGATTTGAAAAGAAATGCGTTTTCCAGTGATAGGAAAGTAATTTGTTATGAATGTATCGAAAGGAAAGTGTTAAAAGGAAAACGTCAAAGAATCTTGAGGCTACTTCAATGCCCAGTCAGTCACGTCCACTATGTTGCTGTAGATTATTATCACAGTGTTTGTGTTATTGTCTTAATGATTCATCAAAGGGTAATGGTTCATTAAAGGGCTTTAGCAAATAACTATAGTGACCTACCAAAGAAAGGACTGTTTGATACTCCTAGGCAGCACACTCATTTGGTGACCCATATGCTGTCTGTACTTAACTCATTTGAGTCTGTAGCCCTTTTTTGTATACTTCCAGTTCACACTCATAGCTCCTTGTAGCATCCAGAACCTTTTTGAATCAGGCTTCATTTTCAGAGTGACTTTCCAGCTAATAATAGGCATTGTTAGAAAGTGCAAGGAGTAATTAACAAAATGACACCAGGATTTTTAATCTAGGATCCTGTAGTCTAGGTAAAGAAATTAATCACTGTTCATTACTTATTATTCATATATTTGTATGTTCATAACAGAGCCCCATATGTTATTGAGGGTGATATGGCATGGTGGGAAGCAGGAAAATTCATTGTCAGTGTCCATTTATATTACACTATAACTGCTATATTGTTTTTTGTTTGTTAGTAATTCAAAAAATAAACAGTATTTCCTTATGTACTTAATAATTCAGAAAACAAGTGACTTACAAACTGTTGCATGACATCAGGTGAAACCTTAGATGTAGTTAAAGAAAACTGTCTTTTAAATTTGCACTGTAAGTTGCACATCTTGAAAAATATTCAGTGTTATTTATAAACATATGTTCACGTAAGTATCTCAGTAAACATGCACTTATAGAATAATTTCTTGTTATCATGTGAAAACGTATATGTGGTTAACAGACATGTTCTAGCAATATATATCTAGGTTATACAACTTTAGTAAAAAATATAATTTTGGGATTTGTGTGCATTATATTATAGTGTTTATGGAAAGACTACCATCTGACTATTATGACTGCAAAGAATATTTCTTATTAATAATATTGATATTTGTACAGTTTTAATAGCTTTTATTGTTTGCAAAATATTTACTTTTATCTTATTCTTTTTAAGTTTATTTTTCAGAAAATGCTGTGGAATGCAAGATGTGTATAGACTGCTAGAGGTGTGACATTCCACACAACTTGGGTGCTAATAAGTTAATAACAGATTGTGAACATTCTTACTGCATTTTGTAAAGGAAGCTACAAGTTATTGTGCATTATCCTTACTACTATATTTAAAAGAAAAGAACGATTTGACAGTTTAAAAATTGCCTTTACAGACATCATGATCACATTTATACATACATACATACATACATACATACATACATACATACACATATTTCAAGCACGGGCATTAATGCCCTTCTAGCTTGCCAATATACCAAAACACTTGTTCCCATAATAAGTATCCAGGCTGTTCTTAAAACTATCCAAGTACTTGCTTTTAATGTCATTTGATAGTCTGTTCCATGCATCAACTGTTCTGTCAAAGAACCAATTAGTACACTTCTCATTCCTATAGAATCTTCTGCATAGGTTGTCTGATGATTCCCTAGTACTTTTTGATATCTCCAAACATTCCCAGAGGTTGCTGTCTGTAAATGCCCCATATACCTGAAAAAGAGCTCCTCTTAGATATCTATAAGAGGCACTGCACAAGTTCAGATGTTTTAGTCTTTCATAATAACTTAAATGTTCACATCCATGGATGCCATTGGTATATTTCTGGTGCGCTCTTTCCAGTTTACTCACGCTTGTTTTCTTATAGGGTTTCCATATTGTTATTCCATATTGAAGTTTGGGTCTAATGTAACTGACAAGCAATTACTTTATTATTTTTGATTTCCTAGATGTTATAAGTTATTTATACAACCTATAGTTCTGTAGCTATCATTAATCAATTGGTTGATATGATTAGAAAAACCCATAGCTGAATTTACCCATATACCCAGGTCCTTAAATGAATCTACAGTTTCAATCACTGTGCGCTGTATTAAATATTCACCACTTAATTTATATCTCCAAAATCTTATATGCTTAGTTTTTGATGCATTTATCAGCATATTATTCTCCTGTGCCCAAACTGCCAATTTAGTAAAGTTATTTTGTAGACGTGCCTTATCTGTAATCAGTTTACCCAATTTCAGGTCATCTGAATATAGACTGTAGAACACCTCAGATGAAAAGGTTAGGTCTGAAAGGTACATTCTAAACAAGTAAGGGCCTAGAACAGAGCCCTGTGGGACACCCTGACTGTAACCAAGGATTTTACCTCTCCAGTTGCTGTATGATACTTGGCATGTCCTGTTTGTAAGCCATGCAGCTATCCATCTTATAAAGAGTACATCAATACCTAGTTGTTCTAATTTATTGATCAGTGTTTTGTGTATGACCCTGTCAAAAGCTGAAGCTAAATCTATATAAATTATACCACAGCTCAAATTTTCACTCATAGCTGTTATTATATTGTTATACGACATCATGTTACAGATGGCAATAGATCTATTTTCAACATATGCATGCTGACATATGGTTTCAAGTCCCATCCTATCCAATTCTGACAGTAACTTATCCATTATAACCTTCTCTATTATTTTTCCACAACATGAAAGTAGACTTAAGATTCTATATGACTCTGGGTTTGTTCTACTCCCCTTTCCCTTAAACAGGGAACAGATCAACAAAATACTAAGAAAGATTTAACAGCAGGTCTCCAATCATGAGGAATTTTCCCATATCTCTATGACCTAGTAAATAATAGAAAAAAATGGTACCGTAAGTTCTTGCTGAAGTGTTCTCAGGTCATTGTTACTAATTCCGTCTCCTCCCTGTGCTTTGTTTAGATCCAGTTTGCACAGTTCTTTATTGATATAATCTAATTTGATTCCCATATCTGGGGTTACCTGGATGTCAACTAGGACAACTTATTACCCCTTTTGTGGAGCCAAACTGTTTTGCATAAGATTTTGTAAATATATCTATAATCTGTTGTGTCTGAGAATACATTTTAGAATCTGCACCCAGTTTATCAGTTTGTATGTCTTTACAAATACATAAGATGTGGAAGGAGTAAACAGGTTTCCTGTTATGCTCAGTATCTTTATATAAATTTTCTTCAAATTTTTCTTGATCTTGTTTCATACTATGCTTAATCTGTTTGTCCAGTTTGTTTATTTCATTTTTCAAAGTTGTAGTTTGACCTCTCTTCCATTTCTTATATGTTTTGTCTCTCACCTTAATCAAATATCTTGTTCTTATAGAAATATATCCCCATGACACTGTATGCCTAGATCCTGATGTTAAACATTTTTTGATTTTTTTTTTCCCACTCAAACAATTTGTCTTTCAAAACTTTTCCCATTCCGTCTGCAATTTCTCCACTGAACACCTCACTCCACTAGGTTTTACATAGTGACTGTTTTGCTTCTATATAATCTGTAATTAACCTTCTGTGCATTGGTTTAGATTTCATTTTGGCAGAATTATCTAGCAACAAATTAACCGTTATAACCCCATGATCATTGCACATCAATGATGGTAAAACTTGATTGAAGTAACAGTAATTTCTTTAAGAACACAGTGTCTAGTGTGTTCCGTCCCTTGGTAGCTTTTTCTTTACAATCTGAAGCAATTGTTCCTGAATGAACGTTGTGAATAATTTCCTTACTAATGTTGAATCAATATTATTGCAGTCTGTGTCTGGTAAATTTAAGTCCCCAGCTAATATTATTCCTCCTTCCCATGTTTCATGCAAGAAATGCATGAATTCCTCTAAGTCATCTGCACTTGTCTTTGTGGTCTATACCCTCGAACAATTGTTGTATGTTCCAGGGCTGTCTTTATTGTCACAGTTACACAGTCTATAGTATTGGTGTTATCATTGAACATGTAATAATCACAGTTCTCATAACTATCTTTCATCCCTATCATAACACCTCTACCTTATTTTTTGTTAGAATGTCTGTTACAATAAAAACGTTTATACCCTGACTTAACTAATTTTCAGTCATTGTTCTTTAACCATGTTTCACAAACAATAACAACATCAATCTTGTGGGAACATAGCAAATATTCCAGTTAAAAAAAAAAAAAAATATATATATATATATATCTATATATATATATATATATATATATATATATATATATATATATATATATATATATATATATATATATATATATATATATTTATATTAGTAATGCTCCTAGCATTAACAACCATCAGAGATGCATCAAATGTTGCTGTGAGCCATTACATTTTCTACCTTTAAAAATTTTGCCTAGTGTTTATA
Source organism: Protopterus annectens (assembly GCF_019279795.1). Classification (NCBI taxonomy): domain Eukaryota; kingdom Metazoa; phylum Chordata; order Ceratodontiformes; family Protopteridae; genus Protopterus; species Protopterus annectens. The sequence goes on along the minus strand of NC_056745.1, from coordinate 1,391,668,122 downwards.
AAATATTGCAAAATATCTGCTGAAAAAATTCTCTTCCCTGATCTTAACAAATACATACCATCCTGCCTGAACACGTGTGCTCAAAATTAGGCTTGGATGCTCTACACATTTCCATTTTTTTAAAACAGGACAGTTTTCTATGTAGGTATTACTGAAAAAATATTTTCATTCATGGTGACCTGACTATCCTGTCTATAGATGGTTTGTGAAGAATATGTCCTAACACCAGTACAAGCTATACTATCTAGGTGGGCTGCCAGTTCCCTACTAACAGTCAGAAAATCCTTGTGGATGAGATAATTTATACCAACATGAATAAAAAGAGATCCATACTTCCTTACATCAAGGCATTCCAAGGCTCATCTCACATCTTCTATTTTTGTTCCTGGCAAGCATGACACTATTTGATGTTCATTGTCTTACCTGCAATTATAAGTATCAGTTCCTCTAATAATTGAATCTCCAATTACAAGAATATCTTTGCTTGCCAGCTCTGAAGAATCTTCAGCTTCTAATACAGTAATATCTGCTCTATCAGTTGTTATGAAGGATAGATCTTCATCACCATTAGTCTTAATCCCACTGTTTTCATTGTGCATTACATTTTCATCCATCTGGTTTTGTAAATCCAGAGATTGAGCCATGTAGCCAACATCTGTCCTTCTCTCCTTTTTTCTTACAGTAATGTTCTTCAATCCTTCCACATTCAGTTTTGATTTCTTCCTTTTCACCTGCCCCTTTCCTCTTTTTTTTTTCTACCTTCTCTTTTGGAAAAATCATGACTTTTTCTGTAGACTGAAGGTTTCCTGATGGAAAAATATTATCATTCCCTGTAACCTGTGAGTTACATAACAAAGCAGTATCCTTTTTAGTAAGTATTCCCTTTTCTTTACAGTCATTAATCAGTTTATTTTTCTTCCTTGTTATTTGTTGTGAACTTCTTCCTTTCTTTTTTGTTTCTTTCTGAACAATCTGGATCCCCAGATTTCTGAATACTTGAATCCTGAATTCCAAAGTTGTCAAGGACATTGTCTTGTTCATAGGGTTGAGTTATCTTTGCAGACAATAGATGCATCATTTCCTAAATGTGTTCTATTTGTTCTATGCCTAACATTATTTAGTTCATCAGTCCAGTCATTAATATATGATACAACAGTTCTCCAAGCCATGCCAGTTGCACAAGTCCAATCATCATCATTAAGTCGAGATTTACTTCTAACAATGGTAAGCAAATCATCCAACGTTTGACACAAGGAACACAGATCACCAGTATTATCAGCTGTTACCTTTAAATTTGCATAGCATTTATTACACTGTACAATAAATTTGTGCATTAGCAAATCATTAATTGCGTACTCATTTAAACAATCTATATTCAGCTTCAAACAAATAAAATATTGTAAAAAATATAATAATCAAAATTAGTAACCACAGAATTCAAGGAGAACTTAAATCAACTTCTGTGACAAAAATCATACAAGCAATATACAACTAAATACTAAAGTAGGTACAGTAAAGTTATTCTGATCATATAAGTTCTACAAGCCAGACAAAAGCTGTAATTCCTTTATGTTGCACGCACAAAGTAGCTTCTGCTCACTATTCCTAGCAGTCACACTTCTTTTTAACATTAAAGATCAATAAATTACAAACCAAGGTAGGATTGTTTAAATATGCTCTGGATTTTCCTCTCTGCAGTCAGTGTGAATTTATAGCTGTCTAGGCCCCTTGGGATGGCTAGAGCTTGCCTGTCTAAAACCTATCCCTTTCTAACAACCAACAGTAAAATTAACGGTAAAACAACAAAATATGAATCAAAGTAAATCTTGTTAACAAGTTATCCTTTCCTACCTACAAACAGTGAAAAACAGTGATGGCAAATAAAACTTCTCTTACCACTCAACTCCACAATAAATCACAAACCAAGGTAGGATTGTTTAGATATGCTCTGGATTTTCCTCTCTGGAGTGTGTGTGTGTGTGTGTGAATTTATAGCTGTCTAGGCCCCTTGAGATGGCTACAAGCTTGCCTGTCTAAAACCTATCCTTTTCTAACAAGCTAGCTTTTTAGTTTCAGTTCTAAGGTAGCACAGTCTCAGTTTACACTATGGTGTTAAGGGGGAAAGGGGACTTGGTTAAATGAATGAGTTTAATGCTTTTATTGCTCTTAACAGAACCACTGTCTGTAACCACTCCCTTGCTCCAAATAACCTGATTGTATATAGTTAATGAACATCTTTAGTGCTTTTCATTATACTCAACTAGGATTGCTTACTTGTGTGTTTCAGTAAAGGAAATTCCATTTTTAACTCAACTGTGGACTACCTACTATTTTATTATTTTGTAGCACATATTTTAAAGTCTGAATGTATTAGTGAACTAGGTGCATAACATATTTCAAGGAGTGAACTTCCCACCCTTCACAGTGTGAAGTTTCTGGCTTGTTTTTGACCCAGTATAGATTGCATACTGGGTTTTCTGAGACTTTGAAGGATACAATGGATTTTTCTTTTTTGCCAAATGTGAACTAAGGATCACTACACTCAATATAGGTTCCTTGTCAGGACACAGCTTAGAAGTGGATGACATGATAGTAAGGAGGGGAGGATGAACATTGTATCCAGGAGACAAGATGGAAGGGCAGTGCAGCAAAGCCACTTGGCTTGGGATCCAGATTACACTACTCAAAAGGAGGGCTTACTTGAAATTGTGTGGGTATTGTGGTGATGAAGAGGCTTCATAAGACAGAGTGTGCTTCTGTGTTGTTATAAAATCCTGGTACCAGTGATTGATAAAGTTGCTTACATGTCTTTGAACAATAGATCTTTCCAGTTAACATTTTGTTCATGTTTTTGATCAGGGTACTCTGGTTTCCTCCCACATTCCAAAGATATCCATCTTGAGCATTTCTCCCTGGGCCTTCACTGAAAATAGGCTGTGTCCCAGTCAGACGTTCTGGTAAACAAATGTTAAATTAATAAATAATTAATTAAATAAATAAAGGTTAGCCACACTAGGCCTGTGGACGATTTTCTAGGAGACCTGAAATATTATTTATACTTACTAGGAGTACACCAACTGTATTTACATTGAGATCCTTGAACTTGTGTACGACTCCTCTTTGGGGTATCGTGCTGAGTACTTCATCCTGATAAAGGGTAGCTATATAGTCAGATAAACGTTCAGCTTAGGAAGTGGTCATACTCAAATATACTCTTTTTTTTCAAGTGGTCGTAATCAAATACACTCTTTTTTAAAAGGTGGTCATACTCAAATAAACAGTTTTTTTGCAGCAAGTGCCATAGAGTTGTTAACATATATTTGAGCTGCTTTCAGCTGATCATATATAGATATGGGGGGGGTGTCTACCACTTAGTCATATGTTTACAACACTGTTGAGGTGGTGATTATGGCAGTTAATCTTGACTCCTACTTCACTAAGCTTGAGCTTTTTGAGCATTCCTAGCATTGATTTAGGGAAGGCATAACAATGTGGTAACACTTACTTGGGTGGGAAGTATCTACTAATGAGGAAATAGGGTCTATATTATATAGTCGAAGTTTCAAAACTTCGAACCTCACATGAATGAACTCATATGAGCGAAGTTCAAAACATCGACTATATAATAATAAAAAAAAAAACTTACCTTACCACTCTGAGTGGGGGGGGGGGCAAGCCCTCCTGCACCCCACACCCCCCTACTTAAATATACCAACTCCGAGAACGCACTTCAGTGCAAAAAGGGAACATTTCCCATTCTGCGCGTGAAAAGCCGTTGACTTTCACCTTCGACCTTTCAGACATTCAATCATATGATGTCGACCATCTATGATTCGAACATCAGAACAGTCGCTCATCTAATATAGACCCAGGAAATAGTTTAAAAGTATGACCTTGTCCTTGATGAATTCTTGTTAGTATTTCATAGTTTGCTGCACAGTTCTGCTGTAGTATTCACTACTTAGCTGTGGGCTGTCTAGTACAGTCGTCAGGAAAGTTATTCCTTCGACAAGAGCATTTTACTGAGGGTGATTTCTACAAATAATACCTCCTGACGACTCCTCCTGTCCTGTATGGTATCCCATTTTCATGGCAGGAATGTTTATGATGGTGTACACTAAGTTATCTCTGTGATGCCACAGGTACACAGCTCTGCTTGTTCTTTTCACTTGATATAGAAGTGGTTGTTCAGGAATGCAGTAATTGACATGTCTGGGTGAATGACATTTGACTGCAAACTTTAACTAGATGAGTGTTTGACTGTGGAAGCAGCATTCTGAGAAGTTTGTCTGCAATCTCCTTATGTTACTTTGTTATATGATGTTAGATTTTTTGCCACATGAAGAAATGGTTATTTATGACTAGAATGACACTATAGTATGTTAGTCATATTCATGCAATCCTTTCATTTCAGGAATATCTCCCTGGTAAACCATTTAATTTCACTTCAGGACTTCGCAATCCTAAATGTAACCACCCCAGTTTTGATTGTTATAATACTCTTATTTCTAGGACTGAACCTGCCACACCTGGCATTCTGGCATTTCTGGCTTGTGTAAAAGTTGTCGCTGGGATACTACATTATCGCCTCAATGTACTCATGTTAATCATGTCCAGCAACTATTTAAAAGATCGGGACTTGCAATAGTGACTCCTGTAACATGGAGACTGAATGACAGAAAATCTTTACTTACGTATAATAAATGCAAGATTGCCATTTCTCAAAATATTCCATTTTCCCTAAGGCATTGTGATCTTGGAGTTGGTATGTATAATTTCGAAGTGTGTGAAACTTTAAGGAGAAGAGCAGCGTTCAGTTTTCCCTCTTCTCCTGCATTTTCTTTTTTTTTTGGCATGACAGTACTTGACATTATGAAGTCCTGATAGTTCAATCGGGAGCCATCATGTCCTCTATTCTTTTACCGCCCCCTGATTTACCAGATACAACAACTTTACTGATTTTTGCTCACATTTTGGTCTGTCCCGCCAAAAGCTGGCAATTCTGGGAGAAAAAGAGGTGGCTTAAACTTAATAAATATTCTGTTATTCTGTCAGCTTCTCAAGTTAACAATTCGAATTTTTCAAAAGTACCCAATTGTCTCAGATTATTTCTGGATCTTTTCCTTGATTCTAGAGTTAAGAGGTTGAGGGCTAAGTACACAACCCCAGTAGAGGCTGTAGCATGTTAGGATACACTTTCTATTGTGTTTTTCTAGGACCCAGTACCGATTTGATTATAACTAGTAATATTACTTCTCACAGTGATTTTTGTCATGTTGTTCTCTGTATGTTATGTATTAATGATTCTGTTTTGTGCAATATAATCATTATTATCATATATTTATTCATCAGTTTCTGTTAAGAGAAATAACGTCATTGGTGCTGGATTGATTTGGTGATTGATTGACATTACTATGTGCTTTAAATGTTTATGACAAAGGGGGACCTTGGAAAGTGGTGAAAAATTCAGGTTAGCTGCAGAAGTGGGAATAAAAACTAGAGCTGTCCATCAATAAAATGTTTTTTACTATGTTGTTGTTTTTTCTTTCAGTAGATGCTATCATTTTCACCTCACATCTAGCCAGCAGTGCTGTAAATACAGTTGGAGCAAGTAACTGTACAAAATAGTACTGTAACATTTAATGGACACTGATAATGGAAGGTTGCATTTTGACCATAGATCTTGTGAATAATTACTCACTAAAAGAGAAGCAAATGTTTAGTGCACAGATCCCTGGAACATACCAGTGAGTGGGCTAACTTTGTTTTTCTTTGCAGACTTCTGCAGCCTTCAGGATTGTTTGTGCTTTCACTTTTTAATGTTTGTATGATTTCTAGAGGTCAAATAAGCAGCCTCCTGGCTTCTCTGTCTTAGAAAAAACTTCAGTTTCTTGTTTTTTTTTTCTTTTTTTTCAGACAGTTGGGCCTGGACCTTGTTCCGAGGAAAGAATATGCCATGGCCGACCCTGATGACATAAGTATCACAGAATTGTATAGACTGGTAGGTAGAAAAAACTCATTATCTGTTCACCCCAGCTTACTGTCTAATTGCCATCTGCACAGTTTCTATGGCAACATTCGCATTTGCCTGACTTATAATACAGCTAGACCAGTTCTGAAGGACAGTTTTAATTTCTGTGCAAATTAAGTTAGATCTACAGTTATTTTATTAAAGTAAACTTTTGGTTATATTTTTGCCTTTTAAATGTCATGCAACACTAATTAGCTTAAACACTGTTCGACTCTGGGGGGGGTCATTTGCCAGATATTCTGTACATAGTGTTACAGCACGAACACTGCTCTGCTACAGTGAATGAAATTATAAACCAACTTTCCATTGCAAAGAGAAGACCTCTTAATTTCCCTTATGGGAAATTAAGACATGCTGGTTATTGCAACATTTGACAAGGCAACAATTTTAAATATCTGCTGGACTTTATATCTGTTGTCTTCCCTGTGTACTGAAATGGCGACACTTCTTGTCACTTCCTCTTCTCATTCTGTCTTGCCTTGACTCTTTCTAGATATCAAAAAAAAAAAAAACTTTAGCTGTAAATTAGCCCTTTGCATGCACAAAATCAGCAACAGAATACTGGGGACTATAGATACAGTGGATATAAAAAGTTTACACACCCCTGTTAAAATGTCAGGTTTTTGTGATATAAAACAATTAGACTACACTAAATCATTTCAAAACTTTTCCCACCTTTAATGTGACCTATAACCTGTACAATTCAATTTAAAAACAACTCTATTCGGGGAAAATATAAAAAAATAAAAAATGTACGATAAGCAGGTTGCATAAGTGTGCACACCCTTAAACTAATACTTTGTTGAAACACCTTTTAATTTAATTACAGCATGCAGTCTTCTTGGGTAGGAGTGTATCAGCATGGCACATCTTGACTTGTTAATATCTGCCCACTCTTCTTTGCCAAAGCACTCCAAATCTATCAGATTGCAAGGACATGTGCACAGCCCTCTTTAGGTCACCCCACAGATTTTCTATTGGATTTAGGTCTGGGCTCTGGCTGGGCCATTCCAAAACTTTAATTTTCTTTTGGTGACGCCATTCTTTTGTTAATTTGGATGTACGCTTGGGGTTATTGTCATGTTGAAAGGTGAAATTCCTCTTCATCTTCAGCTTTCTAGCAGACAACTGAAGGTTTTGGGCCAAAAGTGACTGGTATTTAGAACTGTTCATAATTCCCTCCACCTTGACTAAAACCCCACTTCCAGCTAAAGAAAAGCAACTCCAAAGCATAATACTGCCACCACCGTGCTTCACCGTGGGGATGGTGTTCTTTTGGTGATGTGAAGTGTTGTTTTTGCGCCAAATGTACCTTTTGGAATTGTGGCCAAAAAGTTCAACCTTGGTCTCATCAGACCATAGCACATTTTCTCACATGCTTTTGGGAGTCTTAATGTATTGTTTTGCAAATTTTAGACAGGCCTGGATGTTTTTCTGTGTAAGAAAAGGCTTCCGTCTTGCAACCCTACCCCATAGCCCAGACATATGGAGAATAAGGGAGATTGTTGTCACATGTCGTACACAACTAGTACTTGCCAGAAATACCTGCAGCTCCTTTCAGTGTCGCTGTAGGACTCTTGGCAGCCTCCCTGCCCAGTTTTCATCTTGCCTTTTAATCAATTTTTATAGGGACGTCCAGTTCTTTGCAATGTCACTGTTGTCTCATATTTTCTCCACCTTTTGATGACTGTCTTCACTGTGTTCCATGGTATATCCAACGCTGTGGAAATTTTTTTGTACCCTTCTGACTGATACCTTTCAACAATGAGATCCCTTTGATGCTTTGTAACCTCTCTGTGAACCATGGCTTTTGCTGTAGAGGGCAACTGAGTAAATGTCAGGAAAATCCTACGAGGACAGCTGAACTTTATTTGAGGTTGATCAGAGTCTCTTTAATTGATGGCAAGTGTGTACCCAAGAAGACTGAAAGCTGTAATTAAATCAAAAGGTGCTTCAACAAAGTATTAGTTTAAGGGTGTGCACACTTATGCAACCAGCTTATTGTACGTTTTTTATTTTTTATATTTTTCCCCTAACAGATTTGTTTGTTTTTCAGTTGAATTGTACAAGTTATAGGTCACATTAAAGGTGGGAAAAGTTTTGAAATGATTTATTGTGGTCTTATTTTTTTATATCACAAAAGCCTGTCATATTAATAGGGGTTTGTAAACTTTTTATATCCACTGTATAGATGAACCAGTACATGCCTCCTTCAGAGTCAAACTTGTTTCACATGTTGTAGACTGCTCTTGCAGAATGACTATGCACAAGACTTGCAAAAAAACAAACTTGGACCTTTTTTCTCCTCAGCTACATTGAGAACTTTTATGTTGGAGTTTGCAGTTTTTTGAGAAATTAGTATGCAACACCGTTCCTTAACCCTTAGACTTACTGTGGCAGTGATTTGTCATTTTTGTCTTTTTTAATTGCATTATTTACATTATTGTACAGATTCTGTAAAGGTAAACTTATATGGTTTTGATCTGTGTTAACTGGTACAACAATATTGTCTTTCTTTCCTTTATTTCTCTGTGTGGAAGATTTTCAGTCCATGTATATCTAATTAATTGCTGTATATTAATCAGATCAGATAATGGTAGTAGAAGTTTCGAACTTAAACTCGTCCTAAGTCAAAAAAATACTCTACTTCCATTATCTGATCCGATTAATATACAGTTATAAGTACAAAAAATAAAAACTGTTGAAAAAACACAAACTGCAAGTGATGCTGATAAAGATTGTTCACCAGAATGTTTAAATGTTTAAAATCCTGGTTTAATAAGCGCTTTTGTGGGGTCAGTGCCTCACCTTCATCATTGTTTAACTAATTAAGGAAGGTATGTCTATATAAAGACATTATGTTAATGTTTTACTTTGTCTGATGAAGGTGAGGCACTGACCCCACCGAAAACGCTTATTAAACCAGGATTTTAATAATATACAGTGATAACTAGCTATACATATGGATTGAAAATCATCCACACAGAGAAGTTTATTACACTGTTTTGTTTTTGGACCCACTATACTTGTTTAGTAGATTGTTTGAGACTTAGGGATACCATGGAGATTACTTGTTTTTTCTTTCCTTTCTTTTCTCCTCCTCTCCAACTTTAGCTACATCTCCGTAGTTTACTGGTTCTCTTGTTCTTTATGAATTTCTGCATTTATAGTGTCATAGGTAAATATTAGGCTGGCGGTCATTGCAGGCCATTTTAAGCTTAGCCAGGTTCACTTTGTGTGCTCAAATTAACCTAGCACATTTGGTTAGAGACTGGCATTTGTTGCTGTCTGTTTTATTTGTCTTTATTTGTTATCACTGAGAGCACAGCCAACTTAATATTTAGTATTTCTTTGTAGATCATTTGTTAACAGCTACATGAATTCAGTCTTCAGTGTACAGTGATAACAAATGACAGCTGGGGGCGCAGTAGAAGGCTATACTGATCATAACCTCATTTTACAGAGAATATCTCGGAAGGGACTTTAGGTTTCCAAACATGGGCAAGACTCTATGATGACATGGGGGAATAGATTGCTAGAGGAACACAGGTAAAAATGGTAGGTATTTCGATAGATACCTTGTTCAGCAACTCTTTGAGGATAGACTGGTTGTAGAAGTGTGCTGAGTACGTCTTTTGCGAAAACCCATCAGCAAAAATGAACCTGGCTAACTGGTCTGAACTGTCAGTATTACCTTACTGGTAGAACATTTGTTGGAGACTAGAAAGAAGATGCTAAGAAACTATTCAAGGCAGCACAATATAGTTCCTTAGAACTAACTTATGAACAACTCTTCTATCTTTTAACAGCTTTCAATTTTTGAGCTTAAATGGGTTCACTTTCTCTTGTTTTTGAAACCGTTTTAAGATTTCTGTGAAGATTTTTTTCATATGGTGTAATACTTTCTTTGTGGCTTTTCATACAGTGGAGTTGGTAGTAATTGATTTACAGGTCTTTGTTTCTGTTTGTTACCACATAGTACTGTGGTATTTGTTTACCTGCCCGAGGCAGTAACTTCTTATTTTCATATGGTGTAATACTTTCTTTGTGGCTTTTCATACAGTGGAGTTGGTAGTAATTGATTTACAGTTCTTTGTTTCTGTTTGTTACCACATAGTACTGTGGTATTTGTTTACCTGCCCGAGGCAGTAACTTCTTATTTTCATTTGGTGTAATACTTTCTTTGTGGCTTTTCATACAGTGGAGTTGGTAATAATTCATAGGTTCATAGGTTTATACTAGGCTATCTGCCCTAAGGCATTTATAAGCCTAGCCCAAATTTTTGTGGCTTACGCCACCCCTTATATGAAAAAATACTGTGCCCATTAGTTTGTTGTGCCTCTGTCCAGCAGTGACACAGAGATGATTCCCGGGGTAAACCTACGATCTCCCATCCACAGGTCAAGATTTCTCTTGAACAGAGCCAGCGAGGTGCTCTGCCTCACATGGACCGGGATTTTATTCCACAGCATAGGGAGTCTCTGAGTGATAAATCTATCCCTCCAGCCCATCCTATTTATATCCGTGCTAAGGTTTAAGTCGCTTGCTCTAGTGGTTTTGGTGGATTTGGATTTTTGAGGTGGAGCATGTCCATTAATTCCGGGTTGGACATGGCCTTGTATGTCAGGCACATGTCACCTCTGAGCAGACGGTATGCGACTGAATAGAGCTGGAGTTTCTTCAATCTGGCAGCATATGACAGATTTTGGAGTCCCTTTATCCTTTTGGTGAAGAACTTTGGGGTCTCTCCAATTGCTGCAGATGTCGGGTGAGATACATCCCGAATGGGGCATTGTACTCGATCATTGGTCTGATAAGTGAAGAGTACAGGGGAACAATGACCTCACTAGATCTGGATGTGAATCCCTTCATGATCAGGTGGGCAATGTAGAAGGTCTTTCTAACCACTTTAGCAACGTGAGTGTCAAAAGAAAGGCCACTGTCAACCTGGGTCCCCAGGTCCCTGATAACCTCTTCTGTGCTTAGTGGATTGCCACCTATATGGTAGCTTGGGGTTACCTTGTTTTTCCCGAAGGGTATGACTATACATTTTTTGGCGTTTAACTTCAGGCCATGGCTCTGGCACCAGCTATCTGTTTCCGTGAGTCCCTTCTGAAGGATATCCGTGTCCGATGCACTTTCCACTATGGTGCCTAGTTTGCAGTCGTCTGCAAACTTTGTCAGCCAAAGTCCTCCCATGTTGGCCTGTACTTCTGAGAAGTAGTTGCTGAACAATAGAGGGCCAAGGACCGAGCCCTGTGGGACACCACTTGTGACCGGCTTGGAGTCTGACATAGCGCCAGCAACTCTAACCCTGTGGGTTCTGTCCTTAAGCCAGTTTGCAACCCATCTTGTGACATATGGGTTTACATTTAAGCTGGTAAGTTTTTCTACAATACCCGAGTGGGGGTATTGTGTCGAAAGCCTTTGCAAGGTCAAGGTAGGCTGTATGGACTGACTTTCCCTCATCAATGGCCTTGGTGACTGTTTCGAAGAAGTCGACCAAGTTCAAAAGGCATGATCTTCCCTTGACGAAGCCAAACTGGGTTGGGTCCAATGTCTGCAAGTCCCCTATGTCTTTGTTTATGAGCTCCATTATGATCCTCTCCATAGCTTTGCAGACTAGACTTGTTAAGCTTATGGGGCGGTAATTACCAGGGTCTGTAGAGGCACCGCCTTTGTGGAGTGGGACCACAGTTGCCGTACGCCACTCCTTGGGCACGTATCCTGTGGTAAGGCTGAGATTAAACTAAAATTAAAATTGATTTACAGTTCTTTGTTTCTGTTTGTTACCACATAGTACTGTGGTATTTGTTTACCTGCCCGAGGCAGTAACTTCTTATTTTCATATGGTGTAATACTTTGTTTGTGGCTTTTCATACAGTGGAGTTGGTAGTAATTGATTTACAGTTCTTTGTTTCTGTTTGTTACCACATAGTACTGTGGTATTTGTTTACCTGCCCGAGGCAGTAACTTCTTATTTTCATATGGTGTAATACTTTGTTTGTGGCTTTTCATACAGTGGAGTTGGTAGTAATTGATTTACAGTTCTTTGTTTCTGTTTGTTACCACATAGTACTGTGGTATTTGTTTACCTGCCCGAGGCAGTAACTTATCTACCATAGTCTGCTTGGACTACAGCTTGGGTCATGGCATGATTAATACTGTCACATTGTTTTTTTAAATCCTGCATGGTTAAAGCCTCACTCTTTATAGCATTTATACTGTTTGGGACCAATACCTTTTGGGCTTGCTCTAAATGGCAGTATGAGGTATTACCTGGGCCATCTTCTTATTGCCTCTGGAATTCTACACTTTGCTTGTATATAGTCATAAAATTAGTTTATTCAAGATTCTACTTTGCTGTCACAATTTACACTGGTCTGTACATGCAGTTAATTTTCATCATTTAAAGACTTTGAAGGTTATATCGCCATTATTACAGCTCTGTTCTGTTTGCCGAGTTTATTTTAACTTTAGTTTTACTACTTCAGTTATGGAATGGATGTCTGCAGTTAACTTTTCACTTTACTAACTTAGGTAAACATCGGTTTCGGTTGTGAAATGGCAGTTCATTGTTGGACTTAATTGATTCTTTGTGAGCAGGGCAATTAACATGAATATGCTTAATCCTTCAAGTGGGGCTGACTGTATAATACATTGAAGTTCTTATTTTTTGTATAATATTTTATTATGTATTGGTTATTTATCATAATTTGATAGCTGTCGGTGTTTATTCTCATTTTGCTATTCTTGTGCATGGTATGTGATAATGTGATAATTAATATTACCATGGCATTTGTTTTGTTCCTTACTTGTACTTGGTCAGGGTTTTGTGCAGTGGTTAGGATAAATGCTTAAATAATCCTGAACTTGGAAACCCTGAAAGAAGCAGTGATGCTGTTCTTGGACCCTTTGTGCTGCACATCAACAAATAACTGAATTCAGCAGGTGAGATGGGTGTTTGTTGATCTTTCAAACAACAACCTATTGAAGACCAAGCCTGTGAGGTGGCTTGGTTGAAAATATCTTTTTCTGGATTGGGCTTCACCATATACCCCCTTTCATTTATTCCTGTGAAATGCATCCAAGTCTTTTAGCAACTCCATAAGCAGATGTCATCATGGGTAGAGTTTTCTAGGCAAGAAAAAGAATGGAGGTATATTGCTAGGCCTTTATTCAACATCAAACATGTAGTGCATACACACTTAGAGAGAATTTAGAGTCACCATTCAGCCAATGGCTTGTCATTTGGAGGGGAGAGGAAACTGGGCTACCTGCAGAGACCCCACGTAAGCATAGGGAGGACATGTAGATTCTGCATAGAAGGCTCTGTGACCAAGAATCAAACCAAATAATCTCTTGTTGTGAGGTGACAGAGCTATCTAGTGCTGCACTATGTATGCATCGCCCTTAATTGTAATCCATTCAGAGGTTGTATTTATCTTAGAAAAAGATGTGAAGTGACTTGGTGTTAATTCTCCAGTCAGTTATGACTGAGTGAGATTTGCACAGATGGTCATCAGCCAGTCTTACAACCCTTTGTAAGATGAGATGATCATGGCAAATTAAACCATTGATTTACTTAACACGGTGATCAGGTAGTGCGATCACAAATAGGCAGTGCGAACTACAAAGCTTTGACAAAGCTATTATTGTGATACCACATGATGACTAGATAATGAAACAGAGTGGCCTGGGACTAGGCTACTGAATGGTGACATGGACTAGAAGCTGGCTGTTAATGAGTAAGTGCTATTGTGTTATTCCATGATGGGCACAGTAGACATTAGAGGATTACAGGGCTTAATGCTGTAGCCAATTGTAGTAAATGTCTTTGTAAGTGGCACTGTTTAAAGGAAAACTCCACCCTACAACTAAAAAATAATTTTTATTCACTCTCTCTCTCTCTCTGTTTCCTGATTTATATGGACACCTTAAAGTCACTCGTAGCAGGTTTATTTTTAATTTTAGCCTGTTTTCCACAACATGGCAACCAATGGTGCTTGATGTATCAACGTGGTCTTGTTCTTCCATAACCTTTTCTCTTTCCCATAATGCTTTGTATGACTTATGCCAGACTTAAGGAAGTAACTGTGAATTCCCATGCCATTGACATATAATGGGATATGTGTGAGTCACTGTCATCTTCTATACCTTCTGTAAAAGGACTGCTTCTTTGCTGTCTCTAATCACTCTCGTTTATGTTTCACTCACAGCTTGCTTTACACCATACTTAAAAGTTATCCAGCTACATCCGGAAAGGTAGTTACACTGCAGGCCTTTGTTCCGGGTTTTCTTTTGTAGTCCAAGAGGAATTGAGAGTCCACTCCCCTCACACTACTGCAGAGGTGTTAAAACTGCCACTACACTGAGAGACCCTTGCAGAATCAAATGCAATTGACAGCTCATAATGGAAAGGAAGGGACTTCCAATATAAATCTCTTCCCCTTTGCCTGCAGTAGGACGATCTATTTATTTATTTAAATAGTTTCATTATTTTTATTTCAGCTGAATTACCAGCCACTTCATTTTCAGGTAGCCATGACTTCTGTATTTGAAGTTTATGTCTAGCTTGCAGATCTGTTTCTCCTGCAACTTCTGTCAGAAAATTACTTTAATCTCTGTTAATGTTTCTTTTACTTTGTATGGATTTTTCAGGTATCATTAATGTGGTTGAAGTAACTTTTTGGCGTTCTGCCCTTTAACTTTTGAGCTTGTGCAAGATTGAGCTTCTGCACGAGAGTATTCCTTTATTTAAAATTATGAGAAGACAATCCTTGCAGTTTTTGCTTCTGCTCTTTGTCATGAGATTATTCACTGTCCGAATTATTCTCTTCATATATCTATTTGCCTATGTATGGTTTAGACTAGACGTTGAAAGTCCAAATTCCCAGTCATGCAGAATTCTGAATGCCTTACTTATGTTTGGTGGACAGTAGTCAGACTTCAGTGCACTCTTCGTACCTGCACTTATGTCTACTAGTTGATTATTTTAGAGAACTTAGAATAATAACCTGCACATATAAAATATGTGGCTTCTGTAAACTGGGACGAAACTGCACAACTGGCTCCATAGATAAAGATGCTTTTCACTATTAGGACAGCTGCAGTGTATGTCAGTCAGTATCTGTTCATCTGAATTGTTGCAATTGTAAGCATTCCTTGGGCACAACTTTGCTCTGCCTTTTCTAAGTTAATATTCCTAGCTAATACCTGTGTGGGGGGGGGGACAGAAGATCAGGTTATCACTAAAACATGGTGAGTGTCCTTCCTGTGAAATGAAAGTACAAGTAAACGCTTTCTTCTCTTTTTAATTTTTTCAGACTTCTTCAGTTTAAAGACAACTCAGTGAATGTTTGCTCAGGCAGACCTGTCATTGTGATTTTCTTTAGTAATGGCATTTCTTCAGCAGCATATATGTTGCACACCTAGGACTTTTTTTGATATGCACCTGTGATCCTCCGTCTGTTTTGCCACGTAGTCCAGAGAAGTATTTGTTGGTGTCATGAGTGAGCGGTCCCTACCTACACAGATGCATGCCAATCAGTGCCTGTCCAGCTGCTTTCAGCATTTGCCTCCCCTATCACAGCCTCTGGTATCACCACTGGAGGATGTAATTGAGTTATGTCCCCAGTCCCCCACCCCATCAACCACCTCACCTGCCTGGCTGTTCCAGTGCCCAGGCTTACCAGTACTCTACTCAAATTGTTTAGGTCATAGTCGGGGGTTATTCCTTTATGCTACAGAGCTCTAGTAACTACAGTTTGAATCCAGTGCTCGTACATCTCTGGAATTCTTTTACTTTTTTCTGTCAGTGGTAACTGTAATATTATCTGAAGAATTTTTAGTTCTTCTAATAACGCTTCATGCTTCTTTGATAAATATGCACTACTCATCAATTCTGTTTGGCATAGTTCCTTGCATCATCTGTACGTTATTCTCAGAAAATACCTCTGTAGATTATGTTGTGTCCTATGCACTGTTAGACTCTTCTTTTACAATGATTTTTTTGAGTATGCTTTGCACAGTTTTAGGGTCTGTGTCCACCTGAAATTTTTTATTCAGTGTATTCCGAAAATTTCTGATATTGTTATACTGTTGTTAATGGTTCCTTTTCTCTCTGAACATATTGTTAAGCACTCCTGTAAATTATTTTAACACACAGGCAACTGATCACTTCTCTTTTATGATCATAATTCCTATACAGTTTTGATTAGCATCTGTTTGTGACACAGCTGGATTGTTCTCATCATAATATTTTAATGTCAGTGCATCTGTGATTAGTTTTTGTGCATAGCTCCATTTTCAGGCTACATCTTACTCTGGCTTCTTATGTTCATAATTATTTCCAATATTCTAGATAAAAGCTTTGTAAGAAGCTGCATCATTCCTAGAAATCTTTAATGACTCTTTTTCTGCACAACTTCTCTGCTTTTTTTCTTTTTTAATCAGGCTTCATTTTCTCTGACAAAATATGACCCATGTATTTCAGAAACATCCCTTTTATTTTACTATTGCTCTTATGTAACTTGAATTATGCTCAGTTATTCTGTTCAGCAGTTGTATCTGACTCTTATCGTGCTGTTTTTATATATGACCCCACACTATTAGATCATCATTATACAGTACTTTCAAAGCCTTCATCTGCTGATGAAGTTTGAAATTGGAAGTCTAAGTAATGTATACCTTCCTAATAATATGTTTTATATCCATATTGTTGAGCATGCTGAACACTTTTCTTCTAACTGGTTCGTATGCTCTGCAGTAAAGAAGTTAGCATTTGACATTTCTGACATTACTTTAGCTGTAAGGAATGCGTAATGCTCTCTTTTTTCATTTTATTCATATTTTGTATTTTAATACAGATATTGACTTGCTTCACAACAGAAATCGTATTGATCACCCATTATTTTCCCCTTCAGTTAAAGGATATTTTTTAAACAAGAAGTATCTTTATTAAATGATCACTTATGACATAGGCAATTATACATTTATATAAATGAAAACATCCATTTTGACATATTTTCAGTTGCAAACATTATTCATCGCTTGTAATCTATCCAGCCATTGTCAGTCAAACATTATAAAGTTCATTCATTTCCCAGCTTCCTTTAAACTTCTCTCCTACTCCAGAACAGTCTGCATGTAATGTTCCCACAATTCCCATTTTTTCTACATAATTTGCACCTATCCTTTACTAAAGATCCTTCTTCCAGTTGTTTTATCTTTGTTATTAAATTCACTACTTCTAGTATAGTTGGTTTAATCCTTTATTTATTTCTTAGTGCCACCTAAGTTTTGCTCCTGAGAACTACTTGTACTTTCCATGGAGTATGCATCATTATTTATTTGTATATGATATCCTACTGGTAATCTAGGCTTGTTAATAAGTCAGCATACTAATGAAGAATGTAATTACAGTGGTTCTGTGTAGTATTGAAGATGACCTATGTGACTCTGAAATTGTTTCTATATGTATTCACTGTTTGCTTTCATGGTATGAATTAATTTTACTGTTCCTAGTGTCCCACAAAGCAAATGGCTGGCTATGTTAGGATAATTTACAAGAATTTGCTTACATGCTATAATTTGAAAAATGATATTGTACTTCTTGCATTTTAGTCATGTCTATGTCTTTTGACCCACTGGTGTTATATGGTACCTTCAGTATGTTCACAGTGTGCACACTGTTGTTTTTTCAATACATTTGAGACCCAGGACTTCAAAAGTATGGTCAGACATAATAGACTCAGTCAGCACTTGTGTCTTGTTTAAATTCAGTATTTTGCTTATTTCTTAGCATTTCATGCTAACATTCTGACTTGCACTCTTTCTTGAGTGCCTCTGATGTATTTTTAGACTTGTGTGTCAATTGTTTTCACTTTAGTAACACCAAAACAGCTCATTTCCATACATATGTTCAATACTGTGCAAATTCTTTGAATGCATTTGTCTTTCCTTTAATATATTTTTGGATGAGGATTCTTTCTCCCACAGATTCTGTGAAACTAACAAAATGAGGAACAATGTTTCCTCTTATATTTACTGCCACACTAGGTACACAAGGCTTGAATTTCACTCATAAAATGTTCTGTGCACCTTGTAGTTTTCTTTTTGCCCATCTTACTGTTATTGCACATTCTCGCCTTACTTCTTATTTGTTGTCTTTTTATTTGACCTGCACTTTATCTTGCATCCACTTCCTCAGTTAATTATTTTAACCATGTACTCATAATTTTACACGCTCTGTATTAAGTCACAACTTTTGGTAATGGCATTTCTGCTTCTCTAAATAGTCTGACCATTGATTAATTTTTGATACCACAAACTATTCTTTCATGCAAGTCACCAGAACTGTGGACGCGATTCTTCAGTTCAGAAACTGATGTTATGTATAGTCTCTCTTGGATCTTGTGCTATTGCATAATCACATGGTGAGTACTTTCTAGGCTCAACATAATTCCTGAACTTCTCTTTACTTCTGTTCTTTTCTGTTCAAGAAATTGAACAGGGTTAAATCAAACACCCTTAATGATGCATTTGAGAGATTTGTATAAATGCGGCAAACTGTACATTTTCAAGCTTCTAATTTAGTCCACTGACAGAGGAAGAAACTGAAATTTCTGGATCTAAAATAATCTATTTTTTCTGCTAAACGTCTTGCCATCGAATTCCTGGTAGTTGCTTAATCTACCATTTTTCACTGTGAATTATAATTCTGCACATCCAAATACTTACATTTTTTGAATGCAAATACAGCTCTTCACTACTGTAAATGTAATTCTTCATTTCAACACTATGCAATGCTTTTATGTTTGTTCATACTTTCATATGTACTTAGTTTCTTGATAAGCTTTTGAACAAAGGGACTATTGGGAATCTCAGCTACATCACCTAATACTGATGGGAGACTAACCATTAAGTAAAGTTTCCCCCACATATTTCCAGGTAAAAAATTGTGACCACCCATCCAGTCATTTTTTTAAGATTGTTAAGGAAGTAGAAGTTCTGTGTTTGATACACAAGGACAGCTTACTCTGAAAATAGGGAATACTTGGGTTACATACCTTTCACCCATCTGGTGTTACTAATTTGGTAGTATGGGTTTAGTCCCTGGAGTGGGTGTTTGTTTTACCCCTGGTTCCATTTAGGTGAAGGAGTTCAAAGAGTGCGGAGTTATTCATAACAAGGACCCCCCACAGGAAACCTGTAGGATACTGAGTAGAGAGGGAGATATTTTAGTCTACCAAAATAGCTAAAGGTTCTGAGACATGGATCTATTTGTTGAGGACTCATTAAGGTATCTCAGGTTGGTTTAGATGCTTAACAAGGTACATGCCTAATGGGCAATCATGTTAACTGATGGGCCTAATAAGGGGTGAATGAGGTAGGACTATAACTTCTTTAGAGCTTGAGGAGATGCTAGGAAGGGTTAACTGTGCAAGGTAGAAATGTTTTCTAACCACTACAGAGACAGACTGGACAAAGGAAAAATCTGTTATCATCACAGGTACCCAAGTCCCAGATGATAAAGTCAGACTTAAGTGGGAAATTATCTACATGGTAATCAATTGTATTGCTAGTTTTTTTTTATGGCATTGTTATGTATTAATTAACACATCAGTCATTCGTTTGGTCTAGCTCTTTGCTGGAGAATTTGAGTATCAGATTGGGATTTGATAACCATGCCTAGTTTGCAATTTTCATCAAATATGGTTAGCCATAGTCTGTTTATATCAGCTCTTATGCCAAAGAAGTATGCTCAAAAGAGGATGGGGCCCAGGACAGAGACTTGTGGTGACACCATTGGTGGCACTTTTATTTTTCGAGAAGACATCCCTTACCTTGACAGTGTTAGTTTTATCAGATAGCCAGTTACAAATCTAGAGAAGTAAGTGCAAGTTATTGTGCATTTAGGAGAGTTTGTTAATCCCAACATGGGAAATTTTGTTGAAGGCTTTGACAAGGTCCACATAAGCAGTACGGACTGTATCCACTTATCCAAGATCTCAGTAACCTTTTCAAAGAACTCAGCCAGGATGATCTGCCTTTTACCCAGACAAACAAGTATATATCTAGGGATGCAAGGTCTCAATATTGTTGTTAATCAGTTCACCTGCAATGCGTTCCATAGTCTTGCAGATAATACCAGTAAGATTAATAGGTTTATAATTTTCTAGGGTCAGTACAGTGACCACTTTTATGGTACCCCAGCAGCTGTTTTCCACTCCTTGGGGATGGAACTACTAGAGTGACTCGCACTGAAAGTTGATGGAGGAGTTTTGTTAGGTGAGGCTTAGCACTTCTCAGCAAAATAAGTCTAGGGATTTTGTCATGACCAGTGAAACTGGTATTTTTAGTTTTGGAATGTGCCAAAATGTTTTGGTCCAAAGTGATTTAGGAAGGAAGGCATGAGGAGGGATTTGAGAGGGATAGCTGGGCTATAATGTGATAATTTTATTGAGTAGAACTAGGACTTCAACCTGTTCCAGGATTGTGTTATGGAATCTGGAAAGAGATATTAGGGCTATTAATAATTACATATACTCCCCCACAACTGCTGGTGGATCTGAATGCACTGTAGTCATTGCACCCTGAAACAGGAGGAATGCTATCGTTGCACTGCCAGGTTTCTACAATTATGCAAATGATGATGTTTTTGGAGGTAAGGAATGCCTCAAGTTCAGTGATTTTGTAGTTTATCTGCCTGGCTTTCAGCAGTGCTACCTTGATATTACTTGGATTGGAATTTGCTATATTTTTGATGTCACTCAGATGAACTCTACCTAAAATGGGTACTACGCTGTAGCAATCATTTTAACCAGTATGGGAAAACTGAGGGGTGAAAAGATCCAGGCTATCCCTGGCATAGTGGAGGGTGACTTTTGACCTTTTTATGCAAAGCAGAAACACAATGGTTCCACTGGAATTGTCTTTATTATTTTGACTTATTTATCCTGTGTTGACCAGGTTAATCCCTCTATGATAGTAGCTTTTTCTCAGGGGAGACCTGTGGTGGTACTTGTACTACTAGAAAAAATGTGGCTAGAACAGTGGGGAAATTGCCCTAGCCACTTTTAATAAGTCTTGTGGAATCTTTTGCATCCACCTGAGCTACCAACAACTCACGCATATGAGACCTCAGTTTAACATCCCATCTGAAGGATGAGATGCTCTGTAAACAACAAATACACTGTGGATGAGTTTTCAGCTTTCATGAGATGTTTTTAGGATATCTGTAAGAAATATGCAGTATGCTGTTCCAAAACATAATATGCAGTGTACTATTCCCAAACATTGTCATATTCAAAGCTATGCATCTCCTAACCTACATTCAGTGCTCAAACAGTGGAAGACTGCAAGCACAGTAAGGCCTATGCAGAATTTACACTGTGTTGCATGGTAACCATTTGAAATGTCAGGACCCGCTAAAGTGAGTCATGTAATACTGAGGCTGAATGGCCAACAAAAAGTACTTGCATATACTAAGTCTGAGATAGTCCCTTTTTTGTAAGATGTATCTCTGAGTATATATAAATTCCATGGGGGGGTTGCCTCTTGCAAAAACACAAGTTTAAAGAAGGGTAACAAAGTTCAGTATTACCTATTCTGCAGTATTTTCAGTTTTTTTTTTTTTCAGCATGTTGTCACTCGCCGCTAAGAGTTTTGTCATTTCATTAGGGAGCCATGATGTACTTTACTTTATCCAAATAGTGGTATAGCTATAAAATAACTTGTTTACTTTTGTACCTTCTCATCTGTGTGTATTATAAACCAGTGATGATATGAAGTGTGAGGTACTGTGTGAGGTACTTTTCTAGGAGTGAAAGGATTTTCCTGTTATTCTATCGCAGGAATTGACTAATGGATGCATCTATTCTTTCTGTGAATAACTCACACTAATTTTAGAGGAAAGAAGAGACACCAACAAAGGGAAGTAATGACCGGGCTCCAATCAGTTCAGATTTAAATGCACTCGGTGCAAAATAAAAACAGACAAGTGCTTGCTTTTCTTACTGGCACCGAGTGCACTCTTCTTGCCAAGTCTCATGTTCTCTGTTGTAGATGTTAAAAAAACAGTCACAGGAATGTGAAGCATCTGTTTTTGATTTTATTTCTGTCATTTGGGATTTGCACAGTATTCCACAGTAGTCTGCAGCAGTGCATGTGTTTAGTAACACTGAGTTTTTGATTAGTTTATTTAAAACTGCATCCTGAAGATGTGTAGAACATATTTGTTCTTTTCAGTCATCATTCATTCATTGTTGGTGGGTGGTGTTTGCTTTCACTTAAGAAGCCGATGCAATGCATTTGAACCAAATTCCAGATGTCTGGGTACTGTGCATTTTGTCCACAGAGATTTAGTACTACTGTCTGGAAGTTAGCTACCATCTAAGTTAGCCTTACCAGACAGATTCCCAGACGTTCTTTTCCTATAGCTTATGAAGGTAAAGAATGCTTTACATTTAGTGGAAAGCAGACTTTAAAATCTCTCTGCTTATATGAACTGCATTGTTGTACCCTGGAAATCTTATAACAGATCAGCAAAAATAAACTGTTTTTTTTTTCATTTCCCATAAAATTCACATGCACCTACCTTCCAATTGTAAACATCCTGTGCTACACTTGTATTATGTTCTAGCTGACTACACATTTGATTGCCTTATTGTTTAGATTGTATGTTCAGAAAGGCAAAGCCAAGGAAGTATGTGTTGCAGTCAGTAATTTACAGCTGCAGTACTTTTTTCCTTTAACTATGTAATTTTATTTAGGTTCTCACTTGTGGGTAATACAAACTGGCTATATTGAGATCAAAACCCAGGCTATCCTTACTTAACTGCAATGGTCTTCACATTAGTTAATGCACTGCTAAGGTTTTCAGTATGTATAACACCAACTGTTTTGAATTTCTGAGCTTGGATTCTTTTATTTCTGATTTTCTTTTCCCTTGTAACTTTAGTTTTATAGACTTACAGATGTTGCAGAATATATTTTTGATGTCATTATATATTAAGATAAGATGTTTCAAGGTTCGTTCACTCATTTAACCATGTGTATGAAATTGACAGGAAGTCCTCAGTCATTGGGTTTTAAAGAATATGCAGTGATATGAAAAATGTAGGGGCTTGCATTGTAGTTGCCAATTACTATTAATAATGCAGTGCCCTCATTATATTTTATTAGGCAGTTAGACAGAATTATTTTCATTTTGTGTCTTTATCTTTTTCTCCCCTATGCTCACCAAATGTCGAGCCTCCCTAGTGGTGCACTCTCCTGTTTGTTCGGTGGCAGTGAGGTTCAGATCCACCAGGTGAAGGACATATTTAGGGTGCTGTTATCTGCACAGAAATCGGTAATGTGACATGCACACTTGTATCACTACAGGGGCTATCAATGCTGTCCTTTTATCACCATGTGGACTCCTCCATATGCAGGACAGGTGCTACTGTCACCAGTTTAGGCAGCCACGATGCACTCCCCTTCCTATACCAGCTTCTGCTTTCAGTAGTATGAGACCTCTGTCCCTCATTACTGATGTGGTAGGCGTAGCTGTTTATGAACCTCATCTCTGTTCCCCAAGATAGGCACCGCCCATCATACCTGAGAGCACTGTCAGAGACCAGAGCCTAACTGAACCTGTGTCACCTTGGTAGTAGTCAAGACTTTGTCCTTCTGCACCACAGGGATAGCTGATTTTTTCATGTTTAAAAATGCTGGCTAAAAATGTATTTTGTCTTTTATATTTAGTTATTTTTTTTACCAACAGTTTACAATCTGTCTAGTACATGGTCATGATTGCTTCCTTTGTCCAGTAAAAATTTTACCAGGTGCTTCCATTTCTTCTCAGATGCCAAACATTTGCCATAGGTAAAATGGTGATCCACCAAACTGCCTAAGTAGATATACTTGCAATGTATGGGTAGGTATGTATGTATGTATGTTTGTTAGGTCATCTGGCTGCCGTGTGACCCAAAATTGGATTCACTTGGTAATCCATGCCACTTACTATTTCCATAAAGCCTGACCTTGATCTTTTTGTGCAGAGGTAGTTTATATATGGTCAAGTTAGAGTACAGAGAAATCAGTAAACTGACATGATGTTAAGAGGGTGAGAAGCCAGAGTACCTGCAGAAAACCAGTACAGACATGGGGAGAACATGGAAACTACGTAGACTGTTACTTGAGATCAGGACTGCACTCTGGAACTAGACACCTTCACCTGTGAGGCAGCATGCTTATTCACTTTGCAAGTGTGTTAAATATGCCCTATTTTATAATTAATATACAAAATTCTGCATTAGTCCTGTATTGCTTAAAACTGCAGGTGTATTCTGCATCTGTAGTGAAATGAGTAACAAAAATGTTTTATAGGTAAGTCTGTATCGTGCCAAAATTAGGTCAGACATGAATAACTACATTGAGTGGCACTGCTTAATTAAAGTTTTAATTGATTTGTTTAATTAGTTGCATTTTAATTAATGATACCCTCCAGCTTTGTCATCATCTTCGGTGTCACAAAATGTAGGCTATTTAGAGACCACTAAATTCCACAAAATATTTATTTTCTGGCACAGTTGGGTTTGAAGTTCTATGTTTGAAATTACACACAGAGTACATTAAACATGTGCAGATTGTATTCAGAATGTAATGAGTGTTTTTTCATTAACTGGTTCATTGGCAGAGGCAAAACAATGGTGGGAGTACACTTGCCCTTGGTGCCACCTTGTAGATGGCATCAAATGTTTGAAGAGTACAGTTGCGGATTATGCAATCATGGTCATGTAATAGATTGTAAATGGTCTGTGAAGTTGTCAGTCCCTCACCAAATGGTCCTATTACTCATCAGGTTGAAGGATCTGAAATTGTTTGGGCCAGATGTTTTCTCTCATTGTGAACTGGGGGCCATTGCATATTCACATTTAGGTCAACAATGTGATCACATGATAGCATTTCATTTAATGCAGTTTGTGTAGGTTCAATTAGTTTTTTTCTTGATTAGTATAGCAGACCATTATGTTTGTTGTTTGATCCATGCAACTCAAACTTTTAAACCTGTATCAGCAGTTGTTTTATATTTAGTTATATAAGTGGTGTTTCCCGTAATGTCTGTAATGCTGTGAAATATTGTCACTACTTACTGTGAAGCACTAACTTTTTCAAGTGTATTCACATTGTGATGTGGCAGAGTGATTGTTTATTATTTATTAACATTTTACAGTCACAATTTTCCCCTTCAATTTTTGATGTAATTATAGGGTACATTTTTACTAATGTCAGTGTTTAATATCATGTTTTCAATGGTCTGTAAGATTTGATAAGAAACATAAATTGTTTCTGTACTTTAATCTTAATTTGTTTTTATTATTAGGATAATTTTTGAAAAAATGTTTAGAACTTACTTTTTTCTGCTTATATATCATTTGGGGATCAGGAAGTATATTGCTTCGGTTGGCGATGTTGTAAAGGGATTTGTTCTCAAGCAGTAGAAACTCTCGGCCAAAGTCTCAGTTCACATCCAATGTCATACTCCTAATTAAAAGGCACTGAAGGTAGTAATAGTCAGAAACAGAACAGCAAAACTGTCCTCATACACCAAAAGCCTGACTGAATTATACCCTATTACTTGGTCAACTGCACTAAAGAAAGAATGTTATAGAAAAGTTTTAATAACTCAGTGGTAGATACAGTTAATATCTTACTATGTTAACTGATGTATGTGTCCTTGTGCATTAAAGAAGCTCAGATTGGAGAGTATGAAAGAGAAGGAAGGACAAATTAGGAAGCAGCAGAAATAAATACAGATGTATTGAAAATACTGTAAAAGTTTATCTTGTACAGTACAGTATACAATGACAAAATAGACAGTTCTGTTCCCATTCATACCAGAATAAAATATACAAATACACACACACACACACACACACACACACACACACACACACACACACACACACACACACACACACACACACACACACATATATATATTTATATATATATATATATATATATATTGTTGATATCAAGATGCTGAAATAAAAGATGTGGCAGAAATTTGTCACCCCTAAAAAGAAGAGGCTATGTGAGAACTTAGTTTAAACTGCATCTTTATTGATTCAGTAACTTTAATCTGCTGCACAGCAGAAATAAAATACTGAATGCTGTTTTTTTATTATAATAATGTATAAAAACTATAGGTATATGATAATTTACTTGCATAAAGCAAGATATATTTTTGAGTAAAACGCCATTAATACATATTTGATTTAAAAATGGTAATGAGTCTTTTATAGAACTTTGCTGGATGCTCAACAAAAGGGCATATTTTTCCAAGTTTTAAATGTGTTAGACAATTTGATCTTATATGTAAATAGTTAATAAACTGTAGTCCCACGTAATATGAACCAATGATTTTCAGACGGTGGACAGTTTTATAACATAAGTAACCCATACCAGACAGTGCGCTGTAAGGATTTCATGGGAGACTACTATTTGATTAATGGTAGCTCTTTGAAAGCTTCCTCTTGGTTTCCAGATTCCCTTATCTATGAATGTTTTTACATTTTTGGGGTATACTGCAAGACTGCAGGACATTTCTGTTTTCCCCAAGGTTGTGCTGTCTTGAAGTTAGTATATCCTAATAAGGATGTCACGGGATAGCTACGGCATGGCTAAAAACAAAACATAAAAGCGAGACACAATTTTGTTCATGGTGCAGTTATCAGTTTCAATGGGTATGTTGTTCAGGGAGCTTGCCTCAAGGAAGTAGGACACCTTTTTGTAGGGACAAGTACTTTTACTTTAATACTGTTTCTCTATGTTTGATTCAAGTCTAAAAAGCATAAAATAAAGCAACTAATAGGAGTATGCATCATTCTTTGTCCTAGTTTGTATATCCTTAGGAAAGAATATTATACTCAATCACAATCAAAGATATATGAATACAGTAAGTAGCTTTCAAACCAGGACAGAAAGATATATACTTGAGGAACCATACTTGAGATGACAAAACTCAAGGAAATAGACATCATGCACCAGGTGCGATTTTTGGTTCATTACCATTCTTACAACATAAGAAGAAAGTATCATATGCTCATTTTCTTAAATTATTTGGTCCATTTTTATAAGCAAAGTAGTATTTTTGTAGAAACCAGTTCTGTTTTGACTTCGTACTAGGTTCACCTAGTTGCTGTTCTTTGTAGCCTTTAGGTTTCATGGGTGAATTGTAGGAGATTCAAGTTGGTGGTAAAATGAATGTTAGGGATTAAACAATGACCTATTTAAATTTATAATTTTTAACTGAGCTTATGTCTTGCACCATTGAAATATGGGTTTGTGGCAACGAATGCCACTGCACTTTGGTGCAAGAAGGAGTAAATACATCATGCAATGTTATACTTTTTATATGCATGTCCATACTAATAAACTGAAATGTATGACTTGCAGTGAATGAAAACATGTGCTGTTATGGTGCTGGCCTCTTTCCGCATTTAATTTTTGCTGTCAGTAGCATATCACAATGCCCTTTTTCTTATGTAGACTGTCATATTGACGCATTGATACAGACTATTGACTAAAGAATGGTAAATGTATAATTCCCTGCCTTTCACGCTGTCCGCTGCCTTGTAATGTAGTGAATTTTTGCGTCACTATTCAGAATCTTTTGAGGTATGATTAAGCTGTACACATTGAACTCATTTTCATGCCAGAGGCTGTTCAAAGATTATGCAGCACCGTACATGTTAACCATGCATGCTGAACGAACAGTTTGGTAAAACGGCAGCAGAAGGTCAGAAACACATAGATAAGGCAGGAAGAAAATAAAAAAACAGAAACAATATTTTTGATGGATTTACCTTTAAAAGTCACTCTTGGCTATGCAGTGAGAAACCCTTGGAAATAATAAAATGAGAAGCTTGGGTATAGGTTCCCACCTAATTAACAAGAAAGAATATAGTTCAGAACATCTTGTTACAGCTTTGTTACACATACGTAAACTTTCACAACTCTTTAGCGAGTTGTAGATGTTAACAATAGAAGGCAGAGTATTTTCTGTGGGATAATATGAATTTTAAAAAGAAAAAATCCGTAGTATCCCTCGTTTCAATAAAGGTTATTCTATTTTTAACTCAACTGTTGACTACCTACTATTTTATTATTTTGCATTACATATTTTAAAGTTTTGAATTATATTAGTGAACTAGGTGCATAACATATTTCAATGAGTGACGTTCACACCCCTCCACACTGCGAATTTTCTGCTTGGTTTCTAATATGAATTTCAAGTATATATATATATATATATATATATATATATATATATATATATATGTGTATATATATATATATATATATATATATATATATATGTGTGTGTGTGTGTGTGTGTGTGTTCATAGGTAGGTACTAGGCTATCAGCCCAAGAGCCTAAATAAGCCTAGCCAACAAGGTTCCCTGGCTTACGCCACCCAAGAAAGTTAATTTCTTGTGCCCCTGTCGAGCAGAGCCACAGAAGTGATCCCCAGGATGTACTTCCTATTTCCCATCCACTCATCAAGATTTTTCTTGAAGAGTGCTAATGAGGAACTTTGCTTGACATAGATGGGTAGCTTGTTCCAGAGTATAGGAAGTCTTTGGGGACAGGAATCTATCCCTCCAGCATGTCCTGTTTATTATGGTGACAAGGTTTAGGTCCCTAGAGCGTGTAGCTCGGAGGGATTGGGATTTTCTAAGGTGTAGCATGTCCAACAGCTCTGGGTTTAACATAGCTTTATATGTTAGGCAGAGATCTCCTCGGAGTAGTGGATATGCTACAGAGTAAAGCTGGAGTTTTTTGAGACGGTCAGTGTAAGGCATCTGTTTGAGGCCAGTAATCCTCTTTGTGAGGTACTTCTGTGACCTTTCCAGCTGCTGCAGATGTCTTGTGAGGTACATTCCAAAAGGGGCATTGTACTCTATAATGGGTCTGAGTGCCGAGTAGAGGGGAACAATGACCTCTTTTTTCCTGGATGAGAACCCTTTTGTGATGAGGTGTGCCACATAGAAGGATTTCCTGACTACTGTGGCAATATGATTATCAAAGGAAAGACTACTGTCCACCTGGGTCCCAAGGTCTCTTATCACACATTTGGCATTAAGTAGATTGCCATTTATGTGGTAGTTCATGGGTACAGAGTTTTTACCAAAGGGGATGACAGTGCACTTCTTGGCTTTGAGCTTGAGGCCATGCCTCTAACACCAGGCATCTGTCTCAGAGAGGCTCTTCTGTAGGATGTCCACATCATTTGGGGACTCGACTATGGCTCCTACTTTGCAGTCATTTGCAGACTTCATTAGTCAGAGGCCTTCTGTGTTAGCCTGTACTTCAGAGAAGTAGATACCAAACAGGAGAGGTCCCAGGACTGAACCCTGTGGTACTCCACTTGTCTCTGGTTTGAAGTCAGATTTGGAGTCTGCAACTTTTACAGTGTGGGTTCTGTCAGTGAGCCAGTTGGCAATCCATCTTGTGACATAGGGATTTATACCTAGTTTAGTGAGTTTAGCTATAATTCTGGAATGGAGGATGGTGTCGAAAGCCTTGTCAAGGTCAAGATAGACTGTGTGAACCACCTTATCCTCGTCTATGCCTATGGTGACTGTCTCAAAGAAGTCGATCAGGTTCAGAAGGCATGATCTGCCTTTCACAAACCCGAACTGGGTGGGGTCCAGAGTTTGGAGGTTACTTATGTCTTTGTTTATGAGTTCCATGATGATACGTTCCATGGCCTTCCAGACTAGGCTCAATCAGGCTAATAGGGCGATAGTTCCCAGGATCAGTGGAGGCTCCCCCTTTGTGGAGTGGGATAACTGTTGCTGTGCACCATTCAGTGGGCACAAAGCCTGACGTGAGACTATGATTAAATATGGTGCTTAGGTGGGGAGCCAGTTCATTCTGACGTTTATGTAAAACACAGCCTGGAATGTTGTCCAGTCCCATGGATGCTGTGTTTTTGGTTTTAGAGGGTGCAGCTTTTACCTGCATAGATGTGATTACAGGGACTCTGCATTCTTCCTGTATAGATATGGGCCCTTTAGGGGGTGAGAGGGGGGGTAAAGTTAGCACTGAACCTATCTGCCAGGATGTTGGCAATATCAGTTGGTCCTGTAATTTTCGTGCCGTTGTGCTGTAACTCAGAGCAGATCTGGGTGTTGCCATTGAGATTCTTGACATAGCTATAGAATGCTTTGTGGTTGCCCTTAGAATCACTGGACATTTTGTTTTCGTAGCTAGCTTTGGAGGATCTTATAAGGGATCTCAGCTTCTTACTGAGGCTGACCAGGCAGCTCCTCCACTCATGGGATTTTATTCTCTTTTGCAACAGTTTCTTCCTTTTGTTGTAGGGTTTGTTTATGGCAGGGGACCACCTTTTTTGGAGGATAGCATCTTGGTTCTGTTTGGGATAGCACGATCTATGCACTCATGTAAGGTGCTTATAGAGTGCATTTGCATAGGATTCAGCAGTCGTAACTGAATTGTCCATTTGCATGGGTGTCATGAAGTTTGACACTTCTGTCTTAAGAAGCATGAAGTTGGCTTTGGAGAAATTTTTTACAGTGGTTTCCTTAATGGTGGGTGGGAGCAGGATGCGGATATTTAGGGTGATTAGCTTATGGTCGGATCTGACCAATGAGGAGTTGATTTCAGGTGTGGGACATCGGTCACTCATGTTGGTAATGACTAGGTCTAGGATATTGTTGCCTCTGGTGGGGGTGTGGATAAGTTGATCCAGGGCATTGGAATTTATGAATTCCAGAAAGCATTGAGTGAAGGAGTTGGTATATGAGTAGTTTTCCCAGTTAATGTTGGGGTAGTTGAAATCGCCCAGTATTAGGGTGTTTGGTTGAACCCTAATATTTTCCAGTATATCAAGAAAAGAGGAGTGGAAATCCTAGGGCATGATGGGAGATCTGTAGCAAGCTACAATTTGGATTGCAGTTTTGCCCTGAGTTAGTTGCACTTGGATAACCTCGGATGCATTATGCTGCGCAACTAGCCTGGAGGTGTGGATATACTTAATGAATATTGACACACCTCTGCCTTTGGTGTTCTGGTCCAGGTTAGATGGCCGAAAAGTGTGGTCTTAGTTATAGCCTGGTAATGCAGGGGTGCTCTCTAGAGTCATGAACTAGGTCTCAGTCACTGCACAAGAATTCGAACGATGTAATATCGAACCATGAAGTTTGAAACCCAAGAAGTATGAAAACACAGAACAGCAATTATTTTTTTTCCCAGGGAAAACAATCGCTGTTCTGGCACAATAAAAAAAAAACACTTGCACTTTAAACTTGTACTAATGTGGGGGGCTTCACCCTCCACACCCCCCCCTACTTAAATATACCAACTACAAGATCGCACCACAGTGGAGGAAATAGCGCAGCCCGAAAATGGCCCACCGTTTTTTTTCCCCTGGGAAAAAATTGGTGTGCCGTGGCTTCCCTATTTTTATATTTCGAACATTTGGGTATTTGGGTTCGATATTACAAGGTTCAGACTCCTGTGAGTTTGACGTTGTAATATAGACCATATATATATATATATATATATATATATATATATATATATATATATCTATGTATGGATCCAGGGCATTTGATCGCATGATCAAACATTCAAATCCATTAAGCGTGAGTATATTATGCGAAAGTGCTTTTCACCGAATAAGCACTTTCGTGTAAGTATGCCTGTTAGCGAGGCCGTACTACAGTGCGAATAAGGGAAACTTCCCTTTTCCGCACTGTAGTGCGGTCTCGGAAGGAGAATATTAAAGTGGGGGATGGGGGATGCAGGGGGCCCTGCAAAAATGTAAATGTAGTATTTTTTTTTTTATTATTGCCACGCTTTAATGAAAGCACTTTTTCGGTTAAACCGCTTTCATTAAAGTGTGTTCGGTGGTTATGGATTCGGACGTTTGATCATTCGATCAAACGTCCTAGATCTATATATATATATATATATATATATATATATATATATATATATATATATATATATTTTTTTTTTTATAAACTTAAAGTTTTATTTAAGCTGCTAATATTTATTTACATGTAAAGTTTATCTTTTATTTTCGATGTAGTGGAAAATACTACCAGATCTATTGAAGCTACTGTTAGAAAAAGGATAATTAATAGGGCATATAAAATATTTCATGATAACTATAAGAATCAATCCGAGAAGGTTAAAAAAGACGAGGAAAAGAGAATGGAAAGGTAGTTTACAAAGGAATATGAAATTACGCTTGTACGGCTCCCAAGTACACAACAAAATCAAAAAGGATTAGGATTTT
>NC_056745.1:1391590764-1391630764 GCF_019279795.1 Protopterus annectens | reverse complement strand
GGGCAAGACAACATACGTGATGGGTCCCATGAAGTGGGGAGTGGTTACAGTGTACTGGTGTGGCCAGACCCGACCTGTACCCGTAGTAAGAGTGCTGAAGAGAATGTGCAGATGTTCATCGTGCATACAGCTGCAGTAATCACAGATGGGTTTTCTGCCGTCAGGCGGTCCCTCGGTCGGCCGAATTCCAAAGTCTTGGTCCGGCGTCGGTTGTCGTCGCTTACTCTTCTGACGTCAGTGAGGCCAGAGTATATAAGACACAGCCGACGCCATGTTCTTCAGTCTTTTGCCGGTGCCCGAAGCAGAAGCAGTTCGCAAGTGCGGTCGGTCAGCTCCTGAATTTTGAAAAATTGGAAACGAAGTCTTCATTAAAGCTAAGTACCCGTTGAAACTTTTCTTGCCTCAGACCGATGTCAGAAAAGTTAATAATTGTATTTCTTGTGAAGCAAATACCATAAGGATTTCCATTCCCTCTGCATACCTTGTTTGGGCCCAGACCACGACGTCTCGGGCTGTCGCTTTTGCGCTACCTTCAATAAACGCACTATTAAGTGTCGGGCGGAGTTCGCCCAACGCTACTTTGGTAAAGCTTTTGATTATAAAATGTCGTTGGACACTCCGACTACCGTTTTGTCCAAAAAACGCAAGGAAAAGGACCGACACGTGAGGCCCGCTGTCCCCGCCGACACCACGCCAAAACAGGCTATGGGCCTAGTTGCGCAGGTGTTGGCTGGAGTGGGTCTCTGTGGACCGCCCCAGGGATGTAAGCAATAGTGTGCATTGGGCAGGCCTGCTGCCCAGTGGACAGCCACTCCTGCTACAAGTCCCAGTGCAGCACAGTCTATTGTACATGGCAAAGAATGGAATAACCAGATGGAGGTGTGTGAATATATACCCATAACTACATGGAATGAAACCTCCCCCTCTCCGTAGTACAAATGTGTACGTACAGAGAATTAACATAATTAAATACCCACATATAGATATATACATATGCAGACACCCATACATCCATATGTCTTTGGATACACACACACACACACACACACACACACACATATATATATATATATATATATATATATATATGTATATATATATATATATATATAGATATACAGCAATATATATATATATATATATATATATATATATATATATATATATATATATATGTGTGTGTAAACATACACATATATATAGCTAGGATATTAATTGAGTTATGTATTTAAATTAAATCTGTTAACTGGGTAAGTCTGGCTGAGCTTTTGGCTCATGTATAGCAGAGACCCAGGGAGAAAAGCTCCTCAGGACTAGAAAACAATTTATTAAATAGTAGTGTACAGCAGGTATATATATATATATATATATATATATATATATATATATATATATGTATATATATATATATATGTATATCTAGATCTATATATATATATATATATATATATATATATATATCTATATGTCTAGATCTATATATATATATAGATCTATATATATATCTATATCTATATATATATATATATATATATATATATGTATATAGATATATATATAGATATGATACACCAGTTAAGGATTACATACGTTCATGGGCCGTGCCAATGGGGGTGAGGGGTCCAATCAACAAACGTGTAACATGTAGCATCAAGCCCCCCACCTAGACATGTGAAACATACAAACACACGATACATGTAAACACACCACTTCTTCCCAGACCACAGGCAGGATACTACCAGTGGGAGAGACCTGCCAAGTCTAATCTTGAAACAGAGACATCAGTGTCCCTTGTGGGACACCCCAAAAATTAATGATCATTGGAGTCAGTCCCTGTAACGATTTATCTAACCAGGCCGTGTATGTACACGGACCAGTAGGTTGGGCAAGCCTGATGACCCATGGTTTGAGACAATGTATGACATGGGTCCTGACGTGGAGAGTGGGCAGTGTGTAGTGGTGTGGTTAGACCCCACCTGCACCCACAGTAAGGATGTGTGCTGTAGAGGAGAGGCAGATGGGGAAACTCTGGGTATGCATTTATCGGCCTACACGTGCAGGTGTTGGCTGGAGCAGTTGTATTTGGACCGCCCCGGGGATGTAAGTAATATTGCGAATTGGGCAGAGCTTCCACCCATACCTCTCAACCTCTATGAGCAAAACCACTGGACAGAACCTAAACCGTTGGAGGGACAAATAGGGACAGAAATCACATATTCCACTTACAACCTTAGAAAGCTGATAGAATAATAGGTTATGCATTAGCTTGACTCGTCTGAAGGATGTGGAGTTGTAAACCCAAATACTTGTCTGTATTTAGTGATGTCAGTTCCCAGGTATTTGCCAGATAGGTGCAAATTGTAAGAGGAACACACCAATATTATGAAGCAAAGTCTGAACAGTCTGCAGATTCTGTACAGAATCTGCACACTGTTCAGAATCTGCAGACTCTGAACAGTCTGCAGATTCTGTACAGATGACAGGTATGCTTTCGCCTAATGGGCTGCCATTCCAGATATGGGTCCCACCACAGCACAGTCCGGTTTACATGGCAAAGTACGGTATAACCATATGTGTTGTTGCATAACCCACTACACAACACCTATGAACACATGGTTGCAACACCCCACTGTAGGCATGTAAGCCGATCTAATAGGCATCACAAGGTATTATTGTAGTCCTGACCCCCACCCAGGGGTGTGAATGTCCAATGCAAACACCAAATGCAGTGCATATCCTCAGCTGTTGTAGACAACATGGCCAATTGTGGACCTTCTCTGCAGCCATCCTGCACATCCCTGGATAATTCCCCTACTAACACCCCCCTTTGTGCCCCATGCACACCATGTACCTATCAGCCCCTGTTCAATTTCTGTTAATGTCTACGATTGCACGTAGGTGACACCTTCTTCCCCCAGTATATTGCCAGTATTTGGAACCCCAACCCACATGTAGTATCACAGCTGTCCCACAGGACACATGAAACTAACACATGAAGGAACACCACAAGCACACCTGGAGCAGCACAGGCTCACCACCTTGCGAAACCCTCCGCCCCACCTCACACTCTATACCACTACATCAACTAGTGATACCGACACCTCTTGTCCTGCCTCGCATACAAATCCCAACATCCCACAAACCTTTCCTATTGCTCCCCATCCAATTATACCTACAGGCTACTATACAGTTACAATGTCACCCCCACTACCTACATACCTACTTCTTAGCTATTCCCCTCTACTGTACCACACAGGTATAGAATAACTACACCTATCCTGAATACCTGCACATAACCTATCCAGACCTGTGAAACAGGAATCCAACTTCACCTTAAACTGACCTTTGTCAACAGTCATACCTGATATGTAAATCTGACCTAAGCATGGATAATACCGACAGTTTAACGTAAACTAAGCATGATAAATGGGGGACGTAGCTATGTTATGTCTGTTACCTTCTATGAATGTGAACACCCCAGTATTAATTGGAATAAGTAGCTGGGGTCAATGTGGAGCTCTACACCCCGGGCCACCACTGACAATGGACAAGCATACCGTCCAATTTTTCCAGTTGACAGATGTGAACAAAATGCACGATGTTGTGCATGTGTATGCGGGAGCAAGCGGGTGTAAGCCTGTTTGGCCGCCGGTATGCGAGTACCACACTGGTGAAGCAATGTAGAGGCTAACTCAGTGCAAGACGCCACAACCAGAGGTCAGTAATGCTGTGCTTCGCACAAACCAGTGCATACCCACCTACAAATGTTCTACAGTGCCTTAGTCACTCTGTAGCCAGCACCTGTTGTTGTGGCCATTAACAAAATAATCAGCACTGCCAGGTTGCAAACCTCCGATCCTGCACACTATAGTCGACATGAGTTCCACTAAGCCATGACGGATACACATTCAGCTGCTGTGATCACAAACACATCATCCAGCACAGTCATCCAACAGTATAGGAAATGTATATAAGTGTGTAGATTAATACCAGAACATGTGTCCATTGCTCAACCAAAGTATTATGAGCAGTCAATGTGCAGCACAGAACAGTGCCTGTCAAGTCATACTGTGAAAACAGTTGTTGTTTCTTTCGGCTTTTCCTGGTTAGGGGTCGCCACAGCAGTACTGCATAATACCGAAGGGAATAATGATATACAGTGCACACCGTGGGGGCATGTGAGCATGCTTCATGCACAGTGTGTCACACCTGGGGCGTTAGTTCCATGGAACCAGGAGATGAGCCTGGCCAGGTGTGTGAGCAAACCGCTGCTACACAATACCCTGGCAGGATGCTACCAGTGGGAGAAACACTGTAGGCCAGCTACATCTACTCTTGACACAACAACAGGTCTGTCCCTGGTGGGATGAACCAACAGTTGTATGTCACATCGATGTCACCACCAGTATCGGAGGATGATCAAGGGAAGGCTAGTATGTATGTGGACTAAATGGATGAAGAGCCTGCAGACGCTTGGGTGGGGACAGTATACTTGAGGTGTACCGAGATGTGCAGAGAGGGAAATGTGTGGAGTTGTGGTATGGCAGGGCTAGCAACCAGGGAATGGATGGATGCTGTGTATGTGGAGCTCGGGGGCCAGGGGAAGGGAACATGGGTATGTCATTATGGTAGACATATGCAAATGAAGCAAAACAGCAATAGTGTAGTGGCCAGAGCATCCACCTAATGTGCACGCATTCCCGGGTTGAGTCCCACTGCAGCACATCCTATTTTCCATGTGATATCAGTATGATGTTCTTCGTGTTTCACTGTTGTAGTCATTACATTTGGGGTACTCCTGCTGGCAGGTTGCCCTTAGTCAGTCTGAATTTCAAAGTCCTGGGTCCTGCATCGGCTGCTGTCGCCCCTTCCCTGATGTCAGGTCGTCAGGGGTATAAAAGATGCGGCCGACGCCATTTTATTCAGTCTTTCTTGCCACGTGGTGCCCGAAGCAGAAGCAGTTTGCAAGTGCCAGTCGGCCGACTCCTGAGATTTTCATGTTCGAGTTTCAGATCTGAAGTCCTCAAATCGCAACCATACAGGAAACAGTCCCAATGACTTCCCCCTGCCTGCCCCAAGCACTTATCTCCTGGCAGCACCCTTAGGGGGGAAAATTAGCACTTTTTTCTAAAAATTGGCATATCATAACCCAGGACAAGTGGGTTCTAAATATCGTGTCACAAGACTACAAGTTCCATTTCCATACCCTGCCAAAGGCAAAAGGCTGGCCAGATCTGCCAAAAAATCAATGGGCAGAGGCACAAAAACAAGTCTCATCCCTCATGGACATGGGGGC
The DNA here is from genome assembly GCF_019279795.1 of Protopterus annectens. NCBI lineage: Eukaryota > Metazoa > Chordata > Ceratodontiformes > Protopteridae > Protopterus > Protopterus annectens. The sequence continues at coordinate 1,391,625,468 of NC_056745.1, read as the reverse complement.
AATTCAACAAGTACCAGAGCAAGAGCAGAGACAAGGATTTTACTTAAGACTGTTCTTGGTATGCAGAAAGGACAAGGCCTCGAGGCCAATACTGGACCTATCTATTCTGAACACATTCCTGGATATACCAAAATTCAAGATGTTGACTTTGCAGCAGCTTCTGCCCATGCTGGGCAAGAATGCTTGGCTTGTGACTTTAGACCTAAAAGAGGCATACCTGCATGTCCCAATCAGACAAATATGCAGAAGATACCTCAGATTCAAGGCTGGCTCAATGCATTACCAATTCTCTGCACTGCCCTTTGGCTTATCTACTGCACCCAGGGTCTTTACAAAGTGCCTGGCACCAGTAATTGCATTCTGCAGACAAAGAGGAATACAAATATATCCTTACTTGGACGACTGTCTAATTCAAGCAGAGAACAAGGACATTCTTCTACAACATCTGGCGTTTGTGAAAAGACTTCTAACATGCCTAGGGTACACAGTCAACCAAAAGAAATCAAAACTAGTACCCTCTCAAGAGATAATATTCCTGGGTGCAAGCTTAAATAGAACTGCCCATATGGCTTATCTCACACCAGACAAACAAAGGCAACTGACTACCTATTTCAAAATGTTGGCAACAAAGGCCCAGTTATCTGCAAGAAAAATTCTGCAGGCTTTGGGCTTCATGGCATCCTGCATCCTACTAATTCCATATGCAAGACTGCATATGAGGAAACTTCAACGGTACCTAAAAAGTGTTTGGACTCAACATTGCCACAGCCTGGAAACTATGATTACTCTCATTCCCTGCCTGCAACAAGAGTTTCGAAGGTGGGCAAAGGCTTGTCACCAAAACAAGGGACAGCCATTCACATTACCACCAGCCAGGCAGACATTAACAACATCAGATTATGCCTGGGGGGCCCACATGGCAGGAAGATGCATTCAGGGCACATGGACCTCAAACCAAATGCATCTACATATCAATCAAAAAGAGATGCTAGCTGTTCAAAATGCTCTGACAGCCTTCAAGGACCTACTTCATCCGGGACAACTACTGATAAAGACAGACAACACCATGGTCATGTGGTATATAAACAAGCAGGGGGCACACATTCTTACCCCCTTTGCAGACTAGCCATGACTTTGTGGGACACAGCATTGACTTACCAAGTACATCTGCAGGCACAATTCCTGCCAGGAAGGAAAAATACTCTGGCAGCCGAACTAAGCAGAAACCTCATGGATCCCCACGAGTGGCAGCTGGATCCACAAGTCTTCAGCATGATAACAAGGAAATGGGGATGCCCGGACATAGATCTATTTGCCTCCCTCACAACTACCAACTAAAAAGATTCTGCACAAGGATTTATCACAGACAAGCATGGAAAGTGGACGCCCTATCTTTCAGCTGGAAAAACCTATCAGTATATGCCTTTCCCCCACTGCCTCTCCTCCCCAAGGTATGCCTAAAGGTCAGACAGGAGAAGCCAAAGATTATACTGATTGCCCCAGACTGGCCCTGCCAGTACTGGTATCCAATACTAAGGAACTTGTCTCAATGGCCAGCTTGGGCCTTACCTCCAATACCTCATCTACTGTCCCAGCAAAACAATCAGATCCTGCACAGCCAACTAAAGACTTTAAACCTGGCAGCATGGCGGATAATGTAGTCATACAAAACACACCTCTCAGTAAAGCTGTGATGGATGCAAGATGAGTTTCTGAGCTACAGGCACTCATGGCTGTGGAACCTTTCATCATTTTTTATCCAGACAGGGTCTCTCTGAGGACAAACCCAACATTTATGCCTAAGGTGGTGTCCAGTGTGGCTCTTAACCAAACTATTAATCTGCCAACTTTTTATCCAAATCCACAGAACAAGGGGGAGAGAATTCTGCATTCTTTGGACATACACAGACAGCTTAGATTCTACTTGGACAGAACCATAGTTTTCAGAAAGACAGAGCAATTACTAGTGACATATGCTGCAGGATCACAAGGAAAGGCTATCTCAAAACAAACTATTTCAAAGTGGATAGGCCACTGCATTTGTTTCTGCTACTTACACCATGGCAAGCCAGTCCCCCAAGGGCATTAGGCCAGATTCAACCAGAGTTGCAGCCACTTCAGCAGCCTTTTTCAGGGGAGTACCAACCAAGGATATTTTAGAGGCTGCTACTTGGAGTTCAGTGCACACCTTTAAAAAGCACTATCATCTGCCACTCTACTCTAAATCCAGGGCAGGCTTTGCCACTGCAGTTCTGCAGGGCCTCATAGTCGCTCCTAACTCTGTTGAGCTCCAGCCTCCCAACCATAGCTTTGGGACTCTACCAAAATGTAATGACTGCAACAGTGAAACATGAAGAACATAGTACAGTTGTGTACACTTACCATAAATGTAGATGTTCGAGTGTATTCACTGTTGCAGTCCAGGTTACCCACCCACCATCCCCCTTTCTTCTGATGGAACCTATCTTTCCTTCTTTGATTCATACTACCTACGTGGTGTATTTGCTTGTAGAGGAAGGTAAAGTTTATATTGGTGCATGTTTATGTATGTATATATATATATATATATATATATATATATATATACACACATATATATATATATATACATACATATATATATATATATATATATATATATATATATATATGTATATACATACATATTTTAGATACCCTTTTAGGGGGCACCTGACATCTGGGGCAAGAAAAACTAAAGAAAATGGCGTCGGCCGCATCTTTTATACCCCTGACAACCTGACGTCAGGGAATGGGCGACAGCAGCTGACGCAGGACCCAGGACTTTGGAATTCAGGCCGACTGAGGGCAACCTGCCAGCAGGATTACCCCAAATGTAATGACTGCAACAGTGAATACACTCGAACATCTACATTTATGGTAAGTGTACACAACTGTACTTTAACATTGTTGTGCTGTACAACCTACTAAGTAACATTTATATTTGCACAGGAGTATTACCTTAAATTCACATGTGAAGTGTCATAATGACTAAGGCACTAGTAAGCATGTGTAAGCACATAACATCAGTAGTACGCATGGATAAGCAGCTGTAAGTGTGTGTACATGTATTTACTCGGGAGTAAGCATTGCCTACATAGATTGAGCTAGGTAGATGCTAGCTGAGTGTAAGGAAACACAACCTGAGGTTAGCATTGCTTAGCTCTGCACAAGCCAGCGCACACCCGCGTACAACCGCTCATATGTCCCTAACTCACTCTGTATTTGACAGCTGGTGTTCTGCCCTGAAACAAAATATACAGTCTCTGGAAGGCCCACACCCGGGACGCTGCACATCATACACTACCTGATTTACCAGTAAACCATGGCAGATGTACATAACCACTCATTTCACATACATATCATCCAGCATAATCAGTCAACAGCACAGGAAATGTAGTAATAACACACCTCAAAACCTCTTAATGCATGAATCCTGGACATAGTGAACCATAATGTGGGTACATATAGGGATATCTGTCATATCTTGCTCTAATACACTTAAAACATTGCAAGTTACACAGTTATATGTAGTAGAACACATATATTGATGGAGATGATACGTCTGAAACATGTAAGTGTCGGCACGAATGACTGACCTCAGTCCTAAGGTCATCCATGTCATTTGCCAAGAGAATGAGGTACAGGCCACACATATAGGCCGAACATGCATGGACATATGGACAGATATACATCTGAAAATGTAGAGAGCTAGACAGCTATAGGTATGTATAAGTGTATGTATGACTCACAAATAACCATATAACAGCAATCGTACAGAGATTAATATGTTAACATCAGATAGAAGAGGAGCTAGAACATCTACCACAGTCTGTATACAGGCCATAGTACATATTAACAATACACACACTGCCGACATTCACCATCACTACACAGACCTCAGTACTACAAACATCCACAGAATTTCCAGGTTATGGCGTTAAGTGTAACCCCCTACTGTACATGACATGTGCAGTGCTCTGATATATCACTGGCTTGTTATCAGATATAATGACACTTTATGGTGTACAGCACATATGCACCACTTCATGCATGACATATGTACAAAGGTTGACAGAGGTGTGGCTGACAGCACATACACAGGGCCATTATAGACATGTTGCTGTGATACCCTCATTAATCTACCATTGTAACGGAGTTTGTTGCAACATATGTCCAATGAGGGATATGTAGTCAGTAACTGTCACGGCCTTCACCATCAACAGACTGCAATCCTCACACTACCTTCTGCATTCCACAGATAGATGCATCGTGGCTAACCCATGAAACCAAAGGCACAACACTGCCCAGTCTGCAGATGACCCTGCAGATGGGGATTCCTGATATACACGGAACTGACATGGCAGGTATTGCAACATGTACGACAGGCATATCCAGACAAACACTGTTAATGCAACATTGCTCCATATGCAGTATAGCAGCACTTACAGTCTGTAGTCAGGTCAGGCACATCCCCCTCCTGTTTTTTGTCCTTTTTCCACAGTGTTTGTTGTTAGAGGTAAATCCCCAACCCATCTGAAATGCTGTTTGCCAAACGACAGTTCTAGCTCCTGCTCACAGTGACAGACAAGGGCCAACAGCACCAGGATGTTCCCAGGTGTTGGAGTATGTTTCCCTGCAGTTGGCTATGGGAATATTACCACACCTGTTCCACATACATTCATCTAGGGAAGGGCTGCAATTCATGCAGAGGCCATCAGCTGATCATGAGCATCACTTTAAATACACATGCTGCTGCCTAAGCAATGCAGGTGTGGGCCTCCACATCCACCAGAGAGGGAGTGGGGGAGGCAGACAGAGGCGAATACATGTCAGGGAGGGGTGGGAGGGTAAAACTGGCGCATGTTTGCGTCACACACCTACCAGCACAGGGTATGAAACACCCAATAGCTATGTAGTGCTATCACAGTTCGATGCTGTTATTGGATGCACCACATGGGTTATCTGGTGGGGAGCACTCAGAATATATATGTGATGGTGAGTGACATCTGCAACAGGGATACGGTAGATATACAGTATGTGACGTACACGTACCTGTCTGCATGAAACAGGTGCCAGCATCAGAACAGGCACACTCACACAGGGATGCACACACATTAACACACTTGGCAGTGCCATGAGTGCAACTCATCACTAGTGGGATTGCCACAACACATCAATGTGCAGGGAACACATGCACCACATGGGTGATATGGCGGTCGTATGGGCAGTGAGTATGAGGGGGTGTCAGACATAAGGTGGCATGCTTCACTGTGCCCTGGGGGGGTGTAGTGCATGTGGATGCGGACATACGCGCACCATACAACACACAAATGAACACACAGGGTGCCAGATTGGACATGCATGGGTGCATGTCTGCACAGATGTGTGGTGGCCAACAGTACCAGCAGGCTATGCCAGGGTAGGCGATGGGTACACCTTGGCAACAGGCCACATGACAATGGTCTGCATTGTGGAACAGGCCTGTAGCTTCTGCATTTGCCCACACAGGTGGGTATTGCATCCGTCGTCCAGTCACCTGGGTGAATATTGTGTGTGGCCAATGCTCTGCATCACCTGCCATGTATGTGTTCCCTAGTCCGTGTCTTGGATGGTGTCTAGGATGTGCACACCTCCCACATGTATGTACAGTGACATGTGGAACTGTACCTGGGGTGTCTGGCCCATGCTGTGAACATAGCTTATCGTCAGATGTGCCAGTCTTGCCCACGTGTGGCAGGGAGTGATACCGGTCAGCAGATTTACCCTGCACCTACATTGATAGCATGCTAACAGCATTTCCTGTTGTCAGTGTCATCTGTCCATACAGGGCATGTTGTCAGGCATGGTATGTCCATTGTGAGTCACATGTGAAGGCACAGTGGGGTTGCTAACTGTAATTAGCAGGCCTTGATGTCACATGTATGGGTATGGCTTTGCACCCCAGCCTCTCAGCTATTTACATCTGTTATCCCTGTATGGTTGACATTGTGATATATAGTAGGGCCACCAGAAATGAAATTAGAAAAACCCCTCCACATTGCCCACAGGAGTCACAGACTCACAACCACCTCTACACATGATATGAGATACAAACACACACTCACACACACACACACACACACACACACCTGTCATGTCTGGGAGTAGAACCCTTACCCTAGCTAGTTTACTACACTACAGCACTATGCAGTTATATTACGCGCCACAGACATTACTGAAGTACATATTCCCCAAAGGTGTATTTCACAATTAATGACATCAGCAGGACTACCAAAGTAGGGCATTTGTAATGTACTGCAAGTGAGTAGCCTATAATGCATTGCTCCATACACAGACACTGAAACACACACAAAACATCTTGACCTGGTATGGATGGAGATGGAACACTACCACCATTCTAAATCACACTGTAGCAGTACGCAGTTACTGAACATGCTACAGCGATTACTGGGTTATCACTTTCCCAGAGGTGTACTTCTAGGTGAGTGACATCAGCAGCCTTGCCAAAGTAGAGTATTTGTATTGTATGGAGTGTGAGTTGCCTCAAAAGCATTGCTCTCTACCCAGTCACACACACACACACACACACACACACACACACAGTTGCCAGGGCTGTGGTTCGAACACCTACCTAACTAGTTTATCACACTACAACAGTACGCGGTTACAGAATGCGCTACAGCGATTACTGGGCTATCACTTTCCCAGAGGTGTACTTCTAGGTGAGTAACATCAACAGCCTTGCCAAAGTTGAATATATGTATTGCATGGAGTGTGAGTAGCCTTACAAGCATTTCCCTCTACATATTCAGAGGCAGACAGGCATGCACACAAACACACACACACACAATTGACAGGTCTGGGGTCAGTACTACTACCTAACTACTCTGTCACTACAGCAGTATGCAGTTATGGGATGCGCCATGCATATTACTGAGCTATAGCTCTCCCAAAGGTGTAATACACATTGGATGACCTCAGCAGGCTTGTCATACTACTGCTATGGGGAGGTCAGTGTGTGCATGGGCCATACTCCATTCATGTAGGGGTTGACATGCCACATGCGGGCACACACAGGGTCATATGTCACAGGTGCATGTATATAGCTACTAGATGGCTACTTCCTTCTACAGTCTTGCTGCACAGCTGGCACGTACACCACATAGTCTGTCATGCTGACAGATACTGGTGGCTAATATCCGCAATGGGTTACATCTGCACGTCGTGTTGGAGGCCCTTTGGCTGTGTGCCAGTTGGGACGGGCCTGCATGGCTCCTTGTCACAGTCACCCTTTTCCACACATCTATGCCCGTGTACTTGTGGTTTATTATAGTGTGTTGTCCTTACATATTTGTCTGTATTCCTATCCACTGTGTGTGCAAGGCAGGAGTGGTGCATACTGACATGTGTCCGCACTGAGAACTGCAACTTCCAGATATGTCTGGTCCATTAGTGTTTGCAGACATGGCCTTCATGTGTTTGTGTGTGAGCATGCCCAATATGACCTCTCAGTATGTTGTTGACTGACATTGCCCTCATTCCTCATGCGTGTGAACATGTCCAATATGGCCATCTGTGTTGCATGTGTGGATCATGTCCAGGTTGTTTGTACTGTGGTGCTGACCTTTTGTTGTACACTGTCAGGTAGCATACTGTGTCTGCAGGGTATCCATCGGTCATTTGCCATTGACTGTTGCTGCATTTCTGCATAGCTGGGGGGGGGGGGGCACCTGACTGTTTCTACTGTTCTACACAGGAGTGGGGGGGGGCACACCTGACTGTTACTCTAAGTGTACATTGGATTTGGGGGGGCGCGCACCTGACACTTGTACACATTTGCTAGGACTGTACTGGTATGTCAGGTACTCCATTTCAGTCTGTAGTCTTACCGATCTTACTGGCTAGGGCTTACCAGTGTAGTACAGATCCTAGCTTTGTTTAATTACATATTAGTTTCTGACTTCCTAGCCTTCATAACTCACATCCGACTGCCTGGCCTGCTGCGGTCTGTCTGTGTAAGCCTGGGGGAGGGGTTAACCATAGGGCACATTCAGAGGCTATAATACAGCATTTGTTTGTGTTTGTCTTCACCTGGGTTATTGGGTATGTGATCCTTCCTGACAGGCATGTGTGTCTCTTATGGACACCCCTGTCACTCAGGCCATTTCCTGCAGTGGGATTGGTCACCTTGTGTAGTACTGGCTACCATGGTGACTCCAGTATGTGTTACATATCTCATGATGCCACTCTGGGTGTCTTACTCTCTGCTGCCTTGACATCCACCCACCCAATTCCCTTGCATGTTCACATCCATACCATAGCTACAGGTAAAAACACATTCTACTCCATTTGGCAATTGGTAGGTTGATTGACTTACCTTGAGGGTGTGCCAGACTTGAGGATGGTGCTGGAGGGCTGCCTATGTCGGATGCACATAGTACACTCCCTATACATGGTTAGGTACAGGTAGTGTCATGTTTGGCATCCTTTTTACTGTTTGTGCGAGTCAGAGAGAGGTGTCATTACATGGGCCCCTACTGTGTCAGTGCATATGCTATGCATTGCCTCTTTGCCAAGGCCAGGGCATAATGGGTACGCCCCCTTCTGCCTACTGGGGCAGGCTCAAGTTGTTCCTCCTCCAAGTCTCTCTGTGCATGTGTAGGCCTTGGCATTGGTGGGGGACTGTGTGGCCCTGCCCCATGCTGTTCCTTTTGCAGCTGTTTCCGCAGGATCATATTGTGTAGCATAGCACATACCATTACTATTTAGGTACATGTAGCTGGTGAATACCGCAGGGCTCCACCGGATGTGTCCAGACACTGGAACCGTGACCTGAGCATCCCAAACACACAGTCTATTATATGTCTGGCATGTGCGTGTGCCTCATTATGACGTTGTTCAGGTGTGTGTGCATTTCTGATGGGTGTCATCAGCCACAGTTCCAGTGTGTACCCAGCATCCCCCACTAGGTGACCGTAGGAGATGTCCACATCAGCAAATCTGTGGTACAGCTGCATCAGTTGCCATATGTGTGAATTGTCATAGCTTCCAGGGCAGCCAGCACATACATTCAGTATAATGCCCTGGGCATCACATACGACCTGGCAGTTGATGGGGGGGATGCCCTTGCAGTTGATGTAGGCCCTACCCTGCTCACCAGGTGGTGCTTTGATGTGTAAGTGCATGCAGTCTATAGCACCCACTAGCCTGGGTAGTTAGCTATCTGGTAGAAGAGATGCATATTGTAGGTCAACACCTCATGTGTGTTGAGGAAATATACGTGCTCACTGGCATGTGCTGACATGGCATCCAGTAACTGGTGGAATACTCTGGATGCTGATGCCTCTGAGATGCCCATGTTATCCCCAGTTGTGGTTTGGGAGGTAACTGTGGCTAGTATACCTAGGCCTACACATACCTTAGGTATCCACTGGGATGGGTTCCCCTTGGCCAGTGTGGTGTGGTGTGTCAGGTGTGGCCTGCACAGTTCAACGATTTGCTGTAGGAGGTCTCTGTCCACCCTATAGCACTCCACTATCTCTAACTCATGTAGCCCCTGGTAGGTTACCCTGGGTCTGTACACTCTTCTCTGTCTTCTCACTGTGGGTTGTTCGGCAGCATTGACATCCTCACCACCTTCAGCCTCTTGCACATGTTCTATGTTGCCTGCTGCAGCCCTTCTCATTTTGTAGGTTTGTTTTTAAAATTTCCCCGCTTGTATACACCGGTGGTGTACAGTGTAGAAAAACCAGGGGGTGGGGGGAGGTGTTTGCTTGGTTTATAGTGGTGTTCTGGGCTGGGCTGGTCTGCTGCCTGTGTGATTAGCTGATTCTGATACATTTCACCTGGCAGCTCAGCTAGTTCTCCTTGATTACCTTCCTACTGCTGTTTTCCCTTCCCATTGCCTCCCTGTTTAGGCCTGTGTGTGTGCCACGCAGACAGAGTGCTCAAATGTGCACAGAGCTGCTTTTTCCTGGTTTAACTTCCTTTTTCTTCCTGTAAAACCCGGTGCGTGGCGCGCACACCCACTTACACTTTGTAAAAAGTGCTAGGCAGATTTAGACACACCCATAGCTTAGCTGTGCTAAGCTAGGAGCAATTCCGAGCCGCAGGTCTCCAGTCCACTTACAGTATGCCTGTCACACCCCTCGATGATGTCACCTATATCCTAGTCTTGCACCCAGCTATTTATACTCTTACACTCTTGGAATCTGCCTCACACCCTGGGAATATCTGGGATTCACTAACCTTTCCCTCATTTGCATAGGATTGCCTGCTAATGCATAGTTACATGTCCCACACTGAGCCTAGCAACCATTACTCACTGGCCAGGTTGTCTTCTTCCTGCCATTGACTTGCATGGCAGAATACTGATTTTAGTTAGAATGCTTATTTTAAGTTTATTTTATTATTCCCCCCGATCCCATTTGCCCGTCGCTGCCCTATGCTCAAACAGGCGATAAATAACAAAAAAAAATTAAAAGTTGTTTATTTTTTTTTTTAAACAGTTTGCAATGCCAATGGCATTCTACTTGGACATTGGCATATTTCCTCAATGATATGCAGACTTTATTTGGAGCGTCATAGCTCCGTTTTGTAGAGTGCAGAAATGTACATGGTTACTAACAGAGTACATTTCCCCACATTGCACTCGTCCTGCATGGACAGCTGCTAGCTTCCTGGATCGCATATTACCCTCATTTGCAGGGTTTTCACCTGCAAACGAGGGTAATTTGCATACGGGAGCTTGGTCCATATAGGGTTAGCCTAAGAGCTCACATGCACGTCCTGGGAGCTCATTCCTGGATCGCACGTCGGCCATATTGCCGAAAATAGCTCTTAAACTAATCCTGCATGCTATAAAGGGCTTCGTAAATCCAGGGGATAGTCTTTAGAAAAGGGAATGAGCAAAATCTGCTGTGTTCTGAATCTTTCTTTATCATCTGTTTAATGTCTGAATATGCAACCCTGTTTGCTTCTGTCACATTCTTTTCCCTTTTTGTCTTAGCTTAATACTGAGATCTTCTTTTCCAACATCACAGTAAACATCAATGTCTCTCCTTGGCTAAGGTGGAGTTTGTCTCTTATATAGTGCTGGTCTCTCTGTCAGGTCTCTGCTGTCATTCTACCAGTCCCAAGCCCTTCTCTGTTGACTAGTGCTATAACCAGGCATTATCGTCTGTAATCCTGTCTCTTTCTTCAGCATTTTGACTACTGTTACAAGCAACATTTCAGAAAATGCTACATGTATCCCTTTCTGCCATCAGTCTCTCTCTCTCTCTCTCTGTCAGTTCACTGGCAGTGCCTGCTCTTACCCGGGTTGTCTCCTCTGACAGGTGATTGAAGCCTACATACACCATAAACAAGTGTCCATTTCATGCCACTGATGATAACTCTGGTCCTTTCCTAATGCAATCCCCAATTGTGTTCTGTGTCCCCTTTAATGTTTGTCTCAGCTGCTTGCATTTGCCCTTCCACCATAGCTTTCTTCTCCATTTCCTCCCCCTTTGCCCTTACCTGTTCACCCTACTTGCCTGTACTCTGCTTACAACCCATGTTCATATCTTCATATGCTGTGCCTCCCACCCCATCTTTCCCACTTATCCTATGTGCTGGCATCCTGTTGTTTCTTCCCTTCCAGTGCCTTCTCACTATTGTAGCATTCCTTTACCATCCCTAGCTCTCACGATCTGCACTTAATAGAGTTCACACATTTTAGATGGCCAAACTGAAACTTTATTTTTACAGAAGCATGAGAATTTTGCATGTCAAACCATACCCACAATTACTGCAATGGGCTGAATTTCACATTTTGCCAGAATTAAAGCTCACTTTACAATATTTGAGTTGTTTGTATCGTTTCATATCTTACTAAAGTATTTCAAATACAGAATGACTTTTCTTTACAGTAAGCAGAGTGATATTTCCAATTCTTGATATTTTCCTACGATAAAAGTGTTCAAATATGGGGTGTCATGCATAAAGAGGGACAAGTGGCAACCCTAATCATGAAGCTCCCCTATTCCCACACATTTTCTGGCACCCAAAAACTCACTGAACTAGATACCTGCATTGTATCTGAGTACATTACAAGTTTTGTCCCCAGTTTTCTTGCCCACCCTTTGTGCTTTCTTGTGCCCTTCTTTGATTTCTAACTTGTTCTGTTTTATTTCATTTTGTGTAGTGATGTCTTTGTTTACCCTAACTAAACCTTTCAGGGTTATCCTCATTCTGCTCTGCAAATGTCACACATGACAAACTGACAGGTAATTAAACGTAGAAATATGCTAACCACTTAAATTACCCAAAAACTCCTGACTTGGGGGGGGGGTGAACTTGACTGACTGCCCCTTTCTGATGAATCAGTTTCATAGTCCTGGAATTCATTATATTATACCTACTATTGTTCAGAGAACAGAGAGATTCGCAAAGACATAGTTCTTTCATAAGCAATCATTTCACACCTAGTTCCATCTGCATACCAAAATACCAATCAAAATGAATAATGTCTATTATCTGTCTGCAAAATTAAAAAATTATATAGAATGAGAATGTTGAATGATTTGCCTTATTTCAGTGCCTGCCACTAACTGTACATCACAATTAGGAGCAAACTAGAAATCAGATCTAATTGTTCACATAAATTTGTAGCCTAATTGCCTACATCACTGCAGAGTAAATTGGTTTATGAAATACCTCCATCTCAAGGAAAAAAAAAACAGCAGTTGTAAATCAATACACTAACCTTGACTGTACTTGAGTTGGTTAATGAATACAAATTTGTGGCAGACTTCTAATAAAGTACCACAAGGTTTTATTTTCAAATGTTGAAAACATGTACTCTGCCTCTGTGACAACACCCACAGTTAAATAAAGCTGTACAGCAGACTTACATCCTCAACTGCAAACCTATTAACAGGGTCATAATAATTAACTCAAAAGTCAACAAACTTAGCTAAGTAAAGATGTAATTAAGAAATAATGTTGTCTCATTTTAAGTTAACATTATTGGTCAGCTTAAAATACATTCCCTTCTCTGTCCTGTTGATAATGGATTTATAGCATTGGTGTGGGATTACACCCTTAGAGAGTGTGATTGGATGCTTTCATCCAGAAAAAAGGAGGTCATTGTCCCACTGTACACATCCCTCATTAGACCCATTATAGAGTATAATGCCCCGTTTGGTATGTACCTCACAAGACATCTGCAACAGCTTGAAAGGCCACAGAAATACCTCACTAAAAGAATCACAGGCCTAAAGCAGATGCCATATACTGACCATCTAAATAAACTCCAGCTATACTCTGTGGCATATCGTCTACTCAGAGGCGATCTCTGCTTAACATACAAGGCCTTGTCAAACCCTGAGCTGTTGGACATGCTCCACTTAAAGAAATCCCAATCCCTCAGAGCCGCACGCTCCAGGGATCTAAACCTTGTCATCACAATGAACAAAACATGCTGGAGGGATAGGTTCCTGACCTAGAGACTCCCCATACTCTGGAATAGACATATCAAGCAGAGCACCTCATTGGCCCTCTTCAAAAGGAACCTTGATGATTGGATGGGAGATAGGAAATTCACCCCGGGGATCATTTCAGTCGCCCTGCTAGACAGGGGCCTGGAGAAGTAAATATTGTGGGAAGAAATATCCAGGGAATTGTTATGGCTAGGCTTGCATAGGCCCTAGGGCCGATAGCCTAGTAGAAACCTGTGAACCTTATAACAAGGCTAGTACAGGCCTGTATTATCCATTCACCTTGACAGGCACACCTTTTCATTTGACTCTCTGATGCCCAGTATCTTACATGCACCTGTTGCTCGCTTTCCCCAGTACAAGCTCATGGAAGTTCTTACCCTTGCAGCTACTGGGGATGTGCACGCCTCCCATTAGCCTTCTGTAGAGTGTCATAGGACTTGGAAAGGCATTTTCTTGGAGATAGATAAGGATGGTGAGTTTTGTATCACTTACAGGTCCAACCCTAAAGATCACCTCTGCCAGGGGGATACTTGGAGGATAATTGGATCTTTGTGTTACTTCCTGTCAAAACTGCTGGATTATATATTTTGGTGTGAAGGAAGAATTGCCTTGGGACATTCCTCTGTGGAGCCAGTGATATAATATGCTGTTATTAGAGGATGGTAGCAGAGCACCAAACATAATTATTTAGGTGCTGTTCTGCAGACATAATTAAGTGAGGTGCAGCAGACATAATTATTTAGGTGAGGTGCAGCAGATATAATTTTTTAGGTGCTGTGCAGCAGATATAATTGTTTGGGTGCTGTGCAGCAGACATAATTATTTAGTCAAAGTGCAGCAGACATAATTGTATAGGTGCTTTGCAGCTGACATAATTGTTTAGTTGAGGTGCAGCAGACATAACTATATGGGTGCTGTGCAGCAGGCATAATTGTTTAGTTGAGGTGCAGCAGACATAATTGTTTAGTTGAGGTGCAGTAGACATAATTGTATAGGTGTTGTGCAACAGACTTAATTGTATAGGTGCTGTTGTGCAGCAGACATAATTGTTTAGTTGAGGTGCAGCAGACAGTGCTGTTCAGCAGACATAAATGCTTAGGTGGTGTGCAGCAGACATAATTGCTTAGGTGCTGTGCAGCAGACATAATTGTTTCGTTGAGGTGCAGCAGACATAATTGTTTAGTTGAGGTGCAGCAGACATAATTGTATAGGTGCTGTGCAGCAGACATAATTGTTTAGTTGAGGTGCAGCAGACATAATTGTATAGGTGCTGTGCAGCAGACATAATTGTTTAGTTGAGGTGCAGTAGACATAATTGTTTAGGTTAGGTGCAGCAGACGTAAATGTTTAGGTGCTGAGCACCAAACATTCAAAATCCATCAGTTTTCTTTCTCTGTCATTTTCAGATGTACAACACTTGTTTAGGCTTTTTTTCTGTTTACATTAAATGAAAGTCTTACTGTCTTAGTGATCTTTGATTAGTAATTACTTTATCATATCAAGTAATGGCTTACTATACTAGTTACTGCAATTTATGTAATTGTGATTTGTGAGCAATATTGGTGGGTTGAACCAAAGTGGAGCCTTTTTACGCATGTCTTGGGACAAGTGGCAACAATTACAGTGGAGAATAAAGACAGCAGTGCAAAAATTACAGTTCTAGAATAACGTAATAGTACACTATTACAAACAAATGCACATTCTCTAATATGTGAGCATTCATAGTAGAAACAGAAAACGACATATACAAGCAGTGTATTACTCCTACCTGTATTCACTGTTAATAATTACCTGGGCTAAGCCTGAAAATAGTTCATCTGAATCAGTGTTCTACCCTAGTTTATAAAAGAACAAATGAATGAATAAAAATAAAATAATAGTTAACCTTAATATTTAATTAGACAACAAAATGTTTACACTGTATTAAAGGAACATGCTAGACTGAAAGACATTAACATATTTATACCCAGAAAGGTCTTTAAGGATAGTAATACCAGTAGTAATTTTGTATGATGTAATTTAACATGTTGTATAAATTTAATAGCAATATGGAAATATTGACTGTTTGGGTCTATTTTTGGAGTATTGACATTAGATATATTATGCACAGTTTACCCTGGAGAATTTCACTTCTGTCTGATATACTATTGCACTATATTTAACTAAGGGCAGTCTGATTAGTAATGTTTTTACAGTTTGGTTGTACACTTGTAACGCCCGCTGTGGGCCTCTGCCTTTATATTCCCAGTCTTTTAATGCACTGTCTTTAAATTCACACCAAATCAGAAAAAGAGTATTAAGATATTTAATTTTCTTTGAGATGGTACATCCTGAGAGGTAGTAAGTTTAATGATCAGGGGTATGGGGTCTGCCATCAGGGACCAGCACAGACTCTGTAAAACAGTGTTTTTTTAATAAGTTACTAGTGCAGTAAATGAGATTGTGGTGTAGTTTGACCTCTAAGATGAGCTTCAGTGGACCTCTTTTGCCTTTGGAAAAAATTTTGCATGTCAACCTTAAGGGCTTTTTGCCAGAATTAAAGCTCACTTTACAATATTTGAGTTGTTTGTATCGTTTCATATCTTACTAAAGTATTTCAAATACAGAATGACTTTTCTTTTCAGTAAGCAGAGGGATATTTCCAATTCTTGATGTTTTCCTAGGATAAAAGTGTTTAAATATGGGGTGTCATGCATAAAGCGGGACAAGTGGCAACCTTAATCATGAAGCTCCCCTATTCCCACACATTTTCTGGCACCCAAAAACTCACTGAACTAGATACCTGCATTGTATCTGAGTACATTACAAGTCTTGTCCCCAGTCTTCTTGCCCTCCCTTTGTGCTTTCTTGTGCCCTTCTTTGATTTCTAACTTGTTCTGTTTTATTTCATTTTGTGTAGTGATGTCTTTGTTTACCCTAACTAAACCTTTCAGGGTTATCCTCATTCTGCCCAGCAAATGTCACACATGACAAACTGACAGGTAATTAAACGTAGAAATATGCTAACCACTTAAATTACCCAAAAACTCCTGACTTGGGGGGGGGTGAACTTGACTGACTGCCCCTTTCTGATGAATCATTTTCATAGTCCTGGAATTGATTATATTATACCTACTATTGTTCAGAGACCAGAGAGATTCACAAAGACATAGTTCTTTCATAAGCAGTCATTTCACACCTAGTTCCATCTGCGTACCAAAATACCAGTCAAAATGAATAATATCTATTATCTGTCTGCAAAATTAAAAAAATTATATAGAATGAGAATGTTGAATGATATGCCTTATTCCAGTGCCTGCCACTAACTGGACATCACAATTAGATGCAATCTAGAAATCAGATCTAATTCAAATACATTTGTAGCCTAATGGCCTACATCGCTGCAGAGTAAATTGGTTTATGAGGTACCTCCATCTCAAGGAAAAAAAAAACAAACAAAAAAACAGCAGTTGTAAATCAATACACTAACCTTGACTGTACTTGAGTTGGTTAATGAATACAAATTTGTGGCAGACTTCTAATAAAATACCACAAGTTTTTGTTTTCAAATGTTGAAAACAGGTACTCTGCCACTGTGACAACACCCACAGTTAAATAAAGCTGTACAGCAGACTGACAACCTCAACTGCAAACCTATTAACAGTCCATAATAATTAACTCAAAAGTCAACAAACTTAGTTAAGTAAGGATGTAATTAAGAAATAATCTTGTCTCATTTTAAGTTAACAATATTGGTCAGCTTAAAATACATCCCCTTCTCTGTCCTGTTGATAATGGATTTATAGCATTGGTGTGGGATTACACCCTTATGCTTATAACAAGGCTAGTACAGGCCTGTATTATCCAATCACCTTGACAGGCACACCTTTTCATTTGACTCTCTGATGCCCAGTATCTTACATGCACCTGTTGTTCGCTTTCCCCAGTACAAGCTCATGGAAGTTCTTACCCTTGCAGCTACTGGGGATGTGCACGCCTCCCATTAGCCTTCTGTAGAGTGTCATAGGACTTGGAAAGGCATTTTCTTGGAGTTAGATAAGGATGGTGAGTTTTGTATCACTTACAGGTCCAACCCCAAAGATCACCTCTGCCAACGGGATACTCTGAGGATAATTGGATCTTTCTGTTACTCTCTGTAAGTCAGGTAGTTCTTAAGATTCCCTCCTCTAGGTTTACTTTTAACATTGTCTATAATGCCAAATTTAAAAGAATGTTCATTACCGAAGTAAGAAATGTGCCTATACAAGGCATTCGTAGTGTCGGCTTTCCTAATGGCATACAGATGTGTGTAAATTCTCTGTCTTAGTTGTCTCTCTTCTTTTAAATTTGGCATTATAGACAATGTTAAAAGTAAACCTAGAGGAGGGAATCTTAAGAACTACCTGGCATATAGAGAGTTATGGTGGCAAGTATACACTGATGCCACTACACCACCAGGGATTAATGATAGTTTGAGTATCAAGCCCTTACTATTATTAGAGTGAAGGAGTCACTTAACTTTTTTCACATTTTTCATATTTTTTACATCTTACACCCATTACTCTATCAGCAATACTATAATGCACTTTATTAAATATCTATGACTGTTAGGAAATTATGAGAATATTTTCGCAAGTATATATTATACATATGTTTTATGCATTTTTATTTTTTTCTATGTTTTAGATTGTAAGTGTATTAACTTGTATATGATGTTTACAATGATGCTAATTAATTGTAGCAAAGGCTATTCTGGCGCCTTTTTTACTATTTAAATGTGCAGTAGATACACCTGCAGTGTTCTGATGAAGCTCGCTATACGCGGGAGAAAGCGCTAAACATCTGTTGTATCTTTTTATTAAAAGACGTGTGGATTCTACTATTGCTTGAGTGTTTGTCCAGCTGTCCATTACTGTGAGCAGGCAGTCAGCGGGTTGCTTTGGCTGCCGTTGTTTTTTTCAGATTGGATTTAGTGCAACCTGCATCTTTCCGGTGTTGATTTTATGAAAGCACAAATAAGCAACTATATTCCACAGCAGGATTTGTTAATTGAAAGGACACATTGTGTGTATACTCTAAATATGGCCATGAGAAAGCAGTCAACACCTGTATTAGTAAAGATAAATCATACAAGCAGACAGAGTTCATCCTGAAAAAACTGTGGTAGGAGAGCAAAGTATTAAAAATTGAAGACAGTAGAGTGTTTGTGGAAAATGTTTATTCACTGCACAACAGGTAGAAGAGAAGAGAAGCAATTTTATCCCAGAAATCAATGAATGTCAGGGGGCAGGTAGGAAATTCAAGCTGCTGTATCCATCTGTCTTCAGAATATTTTTTC
Source organism: Protopterus annectens (assembly GCF_019279795.1). Classification (NCBI taxonomy): domain Eukaryota; kingdom Metazoa; phylum Chordata; order Ceratodontiformes; family Protopteridae; genus Protopterus; species Protopterus annectens. The sequence continues at coordinate 1,391,606,649 of NC_056745.1, read as the reverse complement.
CTGAATGATCAAGGTCATTTTGGATGCAGAACATGATAAGGAGGAAATACAAAAGTCTGTCCAACAAAAAGTGAGCCACCAAACAGAAGGAGACTCTGTTTCTCATTTTTCTGATAATAAAGCTTATTGAAATACCTTGCCAGTGAAACCTTTTCCAATGTTTCAAAGGAAAATGCTTGAGAGACAGAAAAAAGCAAAGAAGTTGACTAGAAGAATTGAGAGTACGTTGGACTTGAGCTGGAGTCTGGTGTTGGGAGATGGAGATGAACAGGAAGAAGACCAACAACACCAAATTAGTAAATAAATTTGAGACTTTAAAGCATCAGTCACATATGTGATGCATGGCTTTACAAGAAAATGTGGCAGATAAAGACTGAACTTTGACTCTGTTAAACTTATGGGGGGGGGCTGAAAGGCATATACTCCACTTCATGCCATTAAAGTTTGGAAGAACACTAAAAGAAAAAAAAGAATGAATAAATAGAGTAACTGTAAACAAACAATTGTTCTTAACAGTATTTGTATAAAACATTTCATGATATAAATTGCATGTTATATAGTAAATCATTTTTGAGTGATTGTTGTATGTGATAAAGATGCTAAAGTAAACTATTTTTTTCTTTTAGTTTTAAGAAATGCTGTCATTACAATGTGAAAAGAGAAGAAAGTTTGGACAAAAGCATGTTTGACTTAATATGCTGTAATCATGGGCTGTTGGGAATGAGTATGGGGCGCAAAAGTGCAATGATTGTAATAAATGTAGAGTTGAAATGTTTTTCTCATACTTTTGCATAGGTGAATGTCTAGATTAATGCCCTTGGCTTACTCTAAGTGCAAGTATCTTATATAACATTGTGTACTATAAAAATAAGAGAACACTGTAAGTGTAATGAAAGATTTTCCTTTAGCAAGTATATGTTCAGTGTTTGCTGAGAAGTCTGCAGGTGGGGGGCAGCTGTACATTCTGTTCTTATGTTTCCATGGGGACAGGCTAACTACAGGTCCAGGCAATAAATCTCAAGAGATTTTGACATTATTTGTTGAGAGAAATGTAAAACTAAAAGATACAAGGGCAAGTATCTTATGAAAAATGAAGTTTGAAATTACTGGAAGTGAATAAGAGATATCAGTTTTCCTGATATCCAAATACTACAGTGCATTTTCTAGAGCAGTGTATATTTTAGTTTTATTTAAAGATAGCCAGTCCACTTTTTCTTAAGGCTAACAGTTGTTTTCTGAAAGTATACAAGCTTTTTTTCATATATGGGAGGGGAACAAAAATAAGACAAGAACAGAGTAATTTGTATACATAGGAGCACAGGCTGTAACATGCACTTTGATAACATATAGTAGGTAGGTATAGTAACTTCTTATCATAATGGATACACTTTCCATACTATTTTGGAATGTGGATGTTCTCATAGGTATAGACAAAAAGGTAAGAGTACTGAATTATATTAAGAAATGCAGAGTACAAATAGCAATGCTGTAGGAGACACATTTGGAAAGAACTGAGCATGTGAATTTGACAAACAAAGGATTTTGAGATGGATATTCACCAGAATATCAGGGACAAAGGAAAATGGGAATACTTATACTAATTGCTAATGGAGCTCTGATAGTGATAGAAGGGAGAAAAAAAGATTATAATGGTAGAATTGTACTAGTAATGGGCTACCAGCAAGGGAGAAGGATTACACTGGCAGATATTTATATTCCACCTTAAACTGCAATTATGGAACTTAAGAAAATTTTGGGAGGAAACGATTGTCTTTCAGCAGGGAATATTACTTATAGGTGGAGACTGAAACTTGATTTGCAAGAGTGAGGATGTATCTTGGGGTCCTAGAAGGGAAAACATAAAAAAGAGGGTAGATATCTAAAGAAATTTATGAAAAAATGGTATGGACAATATGGATTCAGTAGCAGGAACTTGGAGAGAAATGACATGTTCCCCAAGGTACAATAACTGAGCTAAACTAAACAGAAATTTTGTTTCACAGGAACGAGTGCATTTAATTGAGAGCTTCAAAACACATCCAATAACTATTTCCGATCATCCACCAGTAATAACTAAAAGAAAAATATAGGGTAATGAAGTAAAAGGGAGACGCTGGTACTTTCACACTTATCTGTTAAAACAGAGGAATTTAAGGATTGTGTAGTCAAAATTATCCAAGAGTTGTTAGGGAAGATAAAAATTTCTTTGGACGTTATAGCTAGTGAGTGTGATAAAATGATAGGGTAGAAATAAAAGAAAAATAAATATGGTTAAAAAATAGCAAGAATTATTTAGAGGGGCTGACAAAGGTTAAAGTATTGCAGAATAAGGGGAATCTGACAGAACAAGAAGAGGCATAACTGTAGAATGCTAAACAGGAAACAAGGGGGTATCTGTATATTATGCATGAGTTTAGAAAGATTGCTGTTAAGAAACTATTTTTGGAAAATAACTCCAGAGCACAAAATAAATTAGCACCAGAAAGTAGAAGGGGTTGTTGCCAAACTTAAGGGAGCCTATAAAAAGAAAAATAACCAGAGATCCCGTAGAATTATTAGCGATGTTTTAGTAATTTTATGAAAATTTCTATAAAGCAGAAATATGTGGAAATCAAGAAAGAGCACAAGAGGAAATATTTATGGGAGGACTTAAGTATGCCAAGGTTAAAGTTACATGAGGCCTGAAAATTTACAACTAACACATGAGAAGAAATGCGATAAAAACAGAGACATATAACCAATCTGCAAGAAAGTCTTCAGGAATAGATAGTATTCCTGTGGAAGTTTGGAAGCCAGGAGGGAATTAAATGATTTACCCTATTTTAAAAGGAGTGGAAACACCAACATCCTGGAAGAAAACTGTGGTGCCTATAAAGACTAAAGATGTTAAAGACCCATCACACCCAGCTTTATATAGGCCCATTTCAATATTAAACCATGATTATAAAGTGTTTATGTTCATAATATCTAAAAAACAATGTCAAAGGTGTTGCCAAAATGAATGGATATGGATCAGTGTGATTTGTGGAGGGGAGGCAAACATTTAACAACATTAATAGAACAGTGATGTTCGAGAGGGAAGCAGAATGTAAGAAAATACTGCTGCTGTTAGTGGGATGCAAAGAAAGCATTGGACAGAGTAAACTGGGATTTTATGTGTACAGCAATGAAAGCATTTGCATTCCCTAATATAATAATAAGGTTAATAGGACAATATATGAGGGATTAGAGGCAAACATTAAAGTGGGAGAGTTCCTGTCTGATAAGATGTATCTGAGCAGATCCCCTTCTAATACTTGAACAGCCATATCATTGAGTTTCATTTTCATGAAAATGAAAGATCTGAACAGTGAATTTTTTCCAGGGCAAGTAGGCACTTGCCCAGCTTGCCCTTTTTTACACTGTGGTGTGATCCTGGAGTTGGCATATATAGTTAGGGTGGTGTGGGAGTCAAAGACCCCCATAATGGGGGGGGGGGTCTTTGAAGTTTGGGAAGTGTTTACTTGCCCTGGGAAAAATCCGCCATTCAGGTATTTCGTTTTTATGATTTTTGGCACACAAAAATGAAATGTGATGATATGACCATTCAAGTATTAGAAGTAGATCCATCTGAACAGAGGATCTAGGCAAGGATGTCCTCTTTCTCCCCCCTTTTACTTTATATTTAGAGCCATTGGCAAAAAAAAAATAGGGACTCAGAAATTCAAGTATTTAATGGGTGTGGTAATCAAGAATAGTTATTTTTTTTCCAGATGATATTATTTTGTACTTGATAAAAGTAGAAAATGACGAATCAGTGTTGTGGAACGTTTTGAGGCAGTTTCAAGTCTTTTCAGGGTATAAAATTAATGAAGATAAAAGAAAGGCTATATCTTTAAAGTATGTACTCACACATGAATTGGTTCAGCAATACATTGGGGCATGATAAAATGAAGTGTTTAGGAGTATGGTTTAAAAAGGATTCTGTTATGGCAGCTAAGGATCTATGAGGTGAGACTAAAAAGATTATATAAAAACTGAGAAACTGGAAGCTCTTGTTTTTGGATAAGGATAGCAAGATATAAGCAGTGAAAATGTTTTAGTCCCTTTAATTTTATGTACAGGTCATGCATATTTTTATCAAAAAGAGAAGATGCTGTGTATAGTAATTAATAAAGAGTTGAAGGATTTTTTCTGGAAGGGGAAAAGAGCAAGGGTCAAGTGAGGTAAGATGATCCAATAGAACAAGGTGGTTTGGGATTACTTGATTTGAAGGGATATTTTAGAGTTACAGAGTTAAGGCTCCTATACATAATACGAGCTTTAATTCATAGTGGAAAGAAATGATGATGAAACGGGTTGAAATTCAGGAAGTAAAGAGAGAGTGGGATTTTGGATGGAGGTCCTTAAGGAGAATGCAGAAATACAGCCATGCAGAATATTATATTCATAATGTATCAGAACGTATTCAAAGAACTAAGCCAACAGAAGAATGGAGAAAGTAGATTCTGCCAATAGGGTGACTGCAATTAGAGGTGCAGAGAATATACAAGAGGGGACTAGAATTTATTGTAGAAAACTGCCAAAGGAACCACTGTATTGGGAGCTAATAAGTACCGAGGCAAAGTTAATAGAATGGGAAGAGGCCAATATGGCATTTGGATGCAGACTAGAGACTGCTTTCCCTATCAGGGATTGATATCAAGAGTGTTGGTAGAGAGAAAGGGATAAGGCACTCCTTAGTGAAAGACATGCTTTGGTAAAATATTTCAATTAATCTTGATCTTTAACCAAAGAGAGGTTCAGAAAGCAAGTCCCCAAAAAACTTCAAAGCCACGTTTATTCACTTCCACAAGTTATCTGGTGACTGATAAGTGCTTTCATCTCTGTTATAGAAACTTCATCAGATAAAGTATAAAACAACAATCACCTCTGTTTAAGTAAATTAATGCAATACATCATTCTGCTTAAAAGTGACACACCCCCAGATTTCACCAATCAGAAAAATCAAGTTTAAAAATGTCTTACAATACAATACTTAATAATAACTCAATATTAAAACATATGTAACCGCATATTCTTAAATTATGCTATATATTTTTTTAAAGTCAATGATTTAGAGCTTTTAATTTCAATGCACTTATAATAGAAACATTTTCATTTAAGCCTCGCCAGTGGTTAGTATTTAAACGGGTCTGCCAAACTAGTTCCTGTTTTTCTAAATATAATGGCCATGGCTCACCCCTAGTATTGTATTTAGTGCTTTTAAAATTACAGATTTAAATGGCCTTGATTTTCAGAACAATGTTTAAATAGTGCATTAGTTTCTTTCATTAATCTTGTATGTCTCAAATGTTCATACATCCTATTCTATCATTTCTTCTCTGTTTTTCCAATATAAAAGCAAGTACAATGTGAACAGAATACATAATAATACCACTTTCTCGGTTGAACATATGAATCGGCCATATAATTTAATTTTTAAATTATTTATATACACTTCACTCCGATCTATATGCTCAATATGAACACGCTCTACATTTCTGCATATACCCCATCCTTTTTGTTTCATTTAAGTTTTCAAAAATATTTTTGAGGTTTCTTCCCTTTCTATAGACAATCCTTAGTTTATTCCCTACATAATCCCTTATTTCCCTGTCATAGTTTAAAGTACTCCAATTTGTTATTAAAATATCCTGTATTACATTACTATTATTACCAAACACAGTAATAAAAGTACTCTTAAATACACTTTGTGACCTACTTATTATAAAGGATGTAGGGCCATTACTTGTTTCATCCATATGATTTCCATCTTGTTCATTTACTATGACAAGTACTAGCTTGTTCTCACCCAAAATTGGTGAAAAAAAATCCATTCTGTCTTTTAATTCTAACCTCACTTAACACTTCAGATATCAAGTCTATTAGGTACCCTCTCTTCAAAAACATTTGCTTTAGATTGTCGCATTCTTTTTTCAATGCATCCATTAGGGTTACCATATGGGCTGCCCATGCTAACTGGCCTTTAACAATAGCTTGTTTTTATTTTCTTTAATAAAATATCCAAATATGGAATCTCACTATCATTAACAGTGCAAGTGAATTGTAAAAAAGAAGTAGTCCAAAATGGGTCTGTTTTGTCTACAGGGCCCCTCCATAAAATAAAAGTATTGTCCAAAAAACGAGTGCATCAGTAACAGAAAGAAAAAAATTCTGAATTAATTAAGAATCTTTCTCCCATTCCAACATAACAATATTTGCGTACAAACCCTTGCATAGAGAAACCATAAAGAAAAAAAATCTGAATTAATTAAGAATCTTTCTCCCATTCCAACATAACAGTATTTGCGTACAAACGATTGCATAGAGAAACCATAGCTACTCCCACTCTTTGGATGTATAATTCCTTTTCAAAAAGAATAAAATTATTTTTAGGACTATGTCCAACAACTGCTCATATGTGTTAATAATTGTTAGGGATAGTCCCTTACTGTACAAATAGTCACAAAACCATTCAACACCGATGTTATGTGGGATCACTGTATATAAATTTTTCTTATCCACTGTGATAAACACAGCAGTTTCATCAAATTCAATAGTGTTCATTTTACTTAAAAAAAAAAAAAACATGAATCCCTACATATAAATGGTTCACTATTAACATATTCGTTCAATCTACTATCCAAAAGTTTTGCTAAGCGGTATGTAGTAAACCCCCTAGCATCACTACTGGGGTGCATGGGTGGTTGATTTAAATTTTTATGTAATTTAGGCACCCCAAAGATGACTGGGGTGCTTGGAAAGGGGATATTCAAATAGTTAAACTCATCAATAGTTACACACCCATGAATAAACAAATCCTGTAAAAAAAAAGTTTTAATGTTACGTTATGCACCATTCAGTTCATTAACTGAGCTTTTTTCATATGTGCTACTCTTCAATATTTGGTTCATATTAGCTATGTAGTCTAATTTATTCATAACAACAAACCCACTATCTTTATCCAATTTCATGATTCGAATACACACTACTCCTTTTATCCAATTCAGTCTTATCAGCTCTTCCTTACTTAATTTTGTCTTCTTTTCATTACCTCTAAAATTCAAATTTTGAATATCTAATTCACATATTTTCTCAAAAAACTCAAGGGTAGGATGTATTGCGGGTTATAAGTACTTGAAATGCTCAATGGATTCATTGGTGCATTTACATTATGAAACATAATGTTAATATTCAATTTCCTCACAATTTTTTTCAAATAGATAAGGGTGTGCGTAATGTTTATGGACCCATCAGGTACAAAGCTGAGTCCCTTTGCAAAAAGGTCACAGACAACACAATCAATTGACAATGTAGAAAAATTATAAACTTTAAAGTCTTTCATAGTATTCATCTCAGTGCCAACAGGGAGTAACAAAAATCCACCATCATTTTCTGATTGTCTTATTGGCTCACTTAACACCTGCCCCTGAGGTCACGCCTCGCATTGCCCCCTGTGAAAGTTGGATCCATCTCTCCTCTGAAACTGGTTGAACTGTTGTGTCCCCTGCCTGTTTAACCCCTCTTGTTGGCGATTCCTCAGGCATTTGGAATGTCTGAGTGGAGGGTCTTCTTCATCATCTAAAAAAGTTCATCAGGTTCATTATTGGGTGAATTGTATTCATTCACATTAGGATTCTCCAACTGTTTATTGGATAATCTATTCACCCAGGCCTGTGATTGTGGGTGATGGGGATATGCAGTTTTGTTACTATATTCATTTTGACCTCTTAAGAGCTTTTTTTATTTTCTTATTTTTAATAGCTGCCACCAGTTTGTCTATAGAGTGTAAAATGTGAGTATATTCAAATTTATTATTTACAAAAACATGGATGCTGCACAATAGTTTTATCCAACACTATGACATCCTTAATGCATTAGTGGTCTTTTCATTATGCTGTACCACAAGTTCCATATACTGTAAGCCATGCCTTTCAAATAGTTGCAAGAGTTTGTTATGAAGGGGAGAATCTGTTATCATGCCAGTTGGAAATCACCAAAGGTGCAAGCCCTTCTGCACTATTTTCATTCTCAAACACTCCATACAATAGGGGGCCTGTATCAGAACATCGAAGTATTACTACATCGAATGTTCTAATAGCGAACCCTTTCACTCGAAACACCATAACATTGAACACTCAGAACAGCCAATTTTTTTCCCAGGGAAAAAATTTGCTGTTCCAACAAACATACACACAACACAAGCACACCAAAATACATAATCCACACACATACACTTCACAAAACCCTAAACTAAACCATACATACACTACTAGCTATCCACTTACCTTAACCCAACCCTAAGGTCCGTAACTGCTGCTCACTCACCTTACCCACTCCGTAACCCTAAAGACCCTATCACACACTCTCTTTACCCGCTCCCTAACCCTAAAGTCCCTATCGAACACTCAGCTTACCCACTCCCTAACCCTAAAGTCCCTATCGTGCACTCAGCTTTCCTGCTCCCTTACATCCCTATCACACACTCACCTTCGTTCGCACACTTACCTTAACCCGGTCCGTAGCCTTCGCTCCACAGTCGAGGAAATAGCGAAGCTGCAGAAATGGCCCACCAAATACTTTCCCTAGGAAAGTATTCGATATTTTTCAGCTTTGCTATTATCAGCGTTCGATGCAAAGGGTTCGATATTAAAACATTCGAAGTAGTAATACTTCGATGTTCTAATATAGACCCTAAAATAGGCATTATCCATCTGGAGTTTTTAATTTTTAATAACATCCAGTTAAATTCAGATAGTCTGTCAGACAAATTACTCACTACAGCACTCCCCTCATGATTAGACTGTGCATCCACCTGTAACCAGTTACTCAAGCAGAACAAAAAGCTCCCCTGTCCCCCAGAAAGATTGTTGCAATTAGCACAATTTTGATTATATATGGTACTAACCTGACTCGATGTAATTAGCGGCGTTCCACTCAGTATTTACTGCAACTGTATTTCATGATTAATATCACCAATCCATCCCTCTGTTGAGCTGAATTAGATATTTGAAATTTGAATTTTAGAGGTAATGAAAAGAAGACAAAATTAAGTAAGGAAGAGCTGATAAGACTGAACTGGATAACAGGAGTAGTGGGTATTCGTATCATGAAACCGAATAAAGGGGGTGGGCTTGTTATGAATAAATTAGACTATACAACTAAGATGAACCAAATATTGAGGAGTAGCACATATGAAAAAAGCTCAGTTAATGAATTGAATGGTGCATATCGTAACATTAAAACTTTTTTCTACAAGATTTGTTTATCGATGGGTGTGTAACTATTGATGAGTTTAACTATTTGAATATCCCCTATCCAATATTTAGAGTAATGGGATCTAGTTTGGCAGACCCGTTTAAATACAAACCACTGGCCAGGCTGAAATGAAAATGTCTCTATAAGTATGTTGAAATTGAAAGCTCTAAATCGTTGACTTTTTTAAAAAATTATAGTATCATTTAAGAATGTGTTTACATATGTTTTAATGTTGAGTTAAGTATTGTATGATGTTTTTAACCTCAATTTTTCTGATTGGTGAAATCTGGGGTGTTTGTCACTTTTAAGCAGAATGATGTATTGCATTACTTTACTTAAATAGAAGTGATTGTTGTTTTATATTTTATCTGATGAAGTTTCTATAATAGAGACAAAAGCGCTTATCAGTCACTGGATTACTTGTGGAAGTGAATAAACATGGTTTTGAAGTTTTTTGGGGGACTTGCTTTCTGGGCCTCTCTTTAGTTATTAGTTTGTGGTTTTGGATTTGTGGTTTCATTAGATCTTTATCACTTTATTCCCTCCTGGCTTCCAAACGTCCACAGGAATACCATCTGTTCCTAAAGACTTCATAATTAATTGGGCATATAAAACATTCCACAAGAACTATAGGAAGCAATTGAAGGAGGTTAGAAAAGAGTGAGAAGAAAGACCGGATAAACAATTCACATGGAAACAATGGAGGACATATGTATGTCCCCCAAGTATGCAACAAAGACTAGAAGATTTAGGATTTTCGGTTGGAAGTGTTTTGTATCCCAAGCAGGCTGCAAGGAATATTTCTTCAGGTAGATGACAAATGTTGGAGGTGTGATGGAGATGAGAGGTAGCTAGGAACATATGTTTTGGGAGTATAATGAGTTATTTGACTTTACAAATCCCTACAGAGTACTCTTTCAGAAATATTACCCTTACTTGGGTCTCTCCCTGATATTCTACAAAGTCTATACTCGACCTAGCCCTCACTCACTATCTTCTTCACTCCCTTCTTTTATATACTCTCCTTTTTTCTCTCCCTCCTCCATTCTAAGAGTATTAGTCCCTATCCCTGTACCTGTCTACATTGATCTGCCCCTCCTCTCTTATTTAATTTTTTTCATCTCTACCTCCCTCCACACAACTCTAAGGTATTTTTCCTTGTCCTCTAAACCTTTAAAGTTTCCCAGCTTTGAAAGACTTTCCCCTGTGTATCTCTATCTCCCTCCCCTTCCCTTCACGCCCACCTCCGTTGCTCTACCCTACTTTAGCCTTGTTCTCTCTTACCATCCTGCACCTCCACCTTACCCTAGTCTTCTGGTCCCCATTCTGCTTTTACATACTTTGCTCCCCCCCCAGCTTACCACATTCGTGCCTGAACTATTATATGAGGCTAGCTCCCTAGAGGTGCCATCTTTAATCCCCCTCTCTGCGCATGGCTGCTGAGCGATCCCTGGCGTCTAAATCTGTATACCAATGTAAGTGTGTTTTTGATACATGTTTTTATGTGATTTCAAAGAATTGCCTGTTTAAATCTCATTGTTATGCTTTTGCCACCTGCTTTTTCTGCACCATTTTACATTACTTTTTTGTAATTTCTTGCAACTTATACTCTGTGTATCTCACCTACCTGCCGCCTTTACCGCGGCTCCTTAACCGCTGCATTGCTATGCCAGGAACCAGTAAAATGCTTCCACTTTGTTTGAATCAGGTTGCAAAGCAGTAGTTATTCCTCTGTGTATCACTGACTCGCTCAACCAGCTTTTTACCAGATCTGTCTAATAGTTGCCTACAGTGAAAGCCTTAATGCCTATAACTTCCTAACTTCTAGCTTTCTGAGTGCATGTCTGTAGTCGGAGGATAACTACTCTAGCTCCTCCTCACTACCTTTACCTTTCACCAAGTGCCTGGTACACTAGACCGGAGTATTTTGGTCAAGCTAAAAGTATCTGTCCTACCACACCAGTACAGATAATAGAGGACAATTCAAAATTGACTGCATTGCCATATTAAATTATAAATTTGATATCGTGCACACTGCTGTCACTGTGTCACTCATTCTTGTGTAGCCATTAGTCATTAAATGCATTTGCCCTTCAGAATCACTGCCAGAGTCCTTTTGTGACCCCTGAGCTGATAACAACGGTAGCGTTGATTACTACCTCTGTAGTAAGTTGTTTATCCTTATTTTTAAGCTGAGATTCCTCAGCGGTATATCTATAATAGCTTATAATGTCTTATATAATTATAAAGTATAAATTTGATATCGCGCGCACTGCCATGACTGTGCCACTCACTCTGGTGTAGCCATTGGTTATTAAAAGCATCTGCCCTACAGAATCTCTGCCAGAGTCCTTTTGTGACCCCTGAGCTGATAACAACAGTAGCGTTGGTTGCTACCTCTGTAGTGTAGTTGTTTATCCTTACTTTTAAGCTTAGATTCCTGGCGGTACATCTACAATAGCTTATAATGTTTTTGTACTGATAAGCAACTGTTCTACTACTCTGCTGCAGCTGCTAGTTCTATACGTATGTTGGGACTCTGCTGCTCATGAACTGGATACTAGATAATGAATGTGCTATCCCTCTGGTGCTGCGGCTAATTCCTAACTTCTAGGATAAACAGCACCACTTAGAATCTAAAAGTATGCATTCCGTTGTGATTTTATCGACCTGGAATTAACTGGAGGCCTTCTTTTGAACACTCTAGCTATAGGAGTTGTATTTTACTATAAATCTTTTGTTTATGACTTAATCTGGCAGTACATGGCACTCCCTAGTAGGCTTTAATTTTAAGTACACTCGTACATTTTCCGCCCTTATTAATTAAAAGACTACTACAATATAACTAAATTATCTGGATGCTATAGAGTTTGATTTCCCAGATACCTTGTGACTACAGTTAGCTAGGTGTGACTGGGATGCCTGTGTAGTTCACATTATCGGAATTTGGTGCAGGTTCTGGCTCTAACTATTGGCCTCAGCTGAAGCCTTACTGCTACCTTGGGACCTGAAATAGTAGCAGCGTGATTGATATTTCTAGTTGCATTAATTACACAATGCTGTAATAGAGCTAAAACGTTTTCATCACTGTTCACCTAAATCTACTTTAAATGACTTGTCTGTAACTGCTGAAAGATAGCCACTTGTTTTTACTTTTCACTTAATTCTGGCTACCATGTTCTAACTGTAAGGGATCCACTTTTAGTTAAAATGCTCTGTTTCTAGCTTATATTTAATACTAGACATTGTTTTATCCTAATTCAATAGCTAAGTATAGCTGCTGTGTTACAGGTAGTTTAGTTATTTTCCACTTTTAGTTAAAAGGCTCTATTTCTAGCTTATATTTAATACTATACATTGTTTTATCCTAATTTAATAGCTAAGTATAGCTGCTGTGTTACAGATAGTCGAGTTATTTTACAATTAGGTGATTGCTCTGTGCTTTTACCTATGCATTGTTGTTTTTTAATCCAGTTGCTGATGTTTATTATTTGAACAAAAGCTTTTGACCTATTAATTGATGTTGTCTACTCCTGGTGCTGATGATTTATATTTGACCAAGTTATTTAGCTCTGTTAAATCTGTAATGCTAAAGTAACGTCTCTCTTGCTTTTCCTGGTGTTAATTTTAACCTTCTTCTCACTTTATTTTATTTCTCTCCAGCTGTTCATACCTTTTATACTCACTTTTTCCACTCCTGGCTGTGCCCTTTTGGACTCCACAGACCAGCTATATCCACCTACCTAGACCTGCCTGGGTGTATTTCCTCACCTGGGTAATCTAAACACCCTTGGACTAAATGTCACAGCAACTAATATTGTATGTCACAAAGTATTTTTTTTTCTTTTAACTACTTTATGTATATACTAGACCACTACACCTCCTAGGTGTACTAGTTAAACTGCCATATCTGCCAGCAGCCATACCCCCCCCCGTTTTACTACTGTTGTACTCCACTGTCTGTCTCTAAGATACTGCAGCCCCCTACCTGTATTGTAATATCCCTCTAACCTCTCCCGTCTCCATTACTTTTCTTTTTTATTTACATCCAAGTGCTGCAATCTCTTTACAAGGTACTTATAGTCTTTGGCCACTAGATGGCAGTCTTTACCCACCTCTAATTTCACTTTATTTCTCTTCCTACCTCTTACGTTAAACCTTTCATGCTTGTTGCACTCTTCTCCTTTATTATCTTCTTCCATAGTCCTTTTAAACCTTGTACCTATCTCCTTCCATAGTCCTTATAAACCCTTTACCTAGCCCTCCTCTCCACCTCCACTACTCCTAGGTTAACTCTTACTCTCCCAGGTTTCCCCCTTCCTCAGACTCACAACTTCTGCCTTTTTACTTACTGTCTCCTGTTCTTACCTTCCACCTTACTGATTGTTTTTTCTCACTGCTTTCACCTTACTTGGGTCTGCTCCGCTCCGTTCGCCCCATGGGCTCACTCTGCTACCCAACCCTACCCCCCAATTCCCACCCACCTCCAGTGGTCCTAGACTTATACTTCACTAAACACTCCCCTTATTTTTCTCAACCTATCACAAACCTCCTCATCACTAGGCCACTCCCCTATCTCTTTCTTTCCTAATTAGTTCTAATTACCTCTTGTTTGAACTACTCCCTTACCTATCCTAACCATCCTCTGCACTAACTACCTCCCATATCTACCTCCTATTCAACCACCAATAATTTATTTTTTGTATATTTTAAACCCTGCTCAATCTCTTGAAACATCCTCATCTGTTTTTCTACCTCACCTACTCACACAAGCTACTCTCATCTGATATCTACTCACTACCATGGCCCCAACACACAAAACTATTTTCACATACATGTTACTCTTAACTACCACAATAGCCTCTCTGACCATACCTTATTCTCTCACCTTCTTTGAAAATCTTACTCTACTTGAACAAAACCATAATTTCCAATGAACTTTACCATCTTCTTTCATCTACACCCTTAACCACAGTAACATAACCTGTACCTCTAACTATATACTACCAAAATATCACAGAGCAACCCATGTGACTTACTTCACTATCAAAAAGAATTTTAATAATTCCCACAAAATATTTAAATTCCTACACTTTCCCCGGTGTCACCTCCTCCTAGATGGGGATATTCATCCAAACCATGGCCCCAACAATGACAATAGGAATAACCTTGATAATGTAACTTTACCTAAGCTTTCTACATTAGCTAAAGCACCTAACTCCCTCCTGATAGCTCACCTTAATATTAGAAGTATTAACAATAAAATTTCCCACCTGCATGCGCTCCTGGATTTGCACTCATTTGATATTCTATGTCTTACAGAAACCTTGCTAAAACCTTCTACTCTAGACCAGGAAATTACTGCTCCAGGCTATAATATCCTTAGATGTGACCGCAAAACCAAAAAAGGTGGAGGTATAGCCATTATCTATAAATCTAATCTCCAAGTTTCCCTCTTTAATGAGATTCCATCATTAGACTCCATATCTGAAATGCTGTCTACTAAACTCCAAATCTGTCTACCTAATTTGTATGTATCTTCCCCCTGGTAACAATACTAATACTCTTGAAAACTTACTTAATTACCTCTCTACCCAACTACCCCAGGAGACCATTGTACTGGGTGACTTCAACATAGACTGGTTCACCTGCAGTTCCCAGAACCCTACTAACCACTTAAATCTCTGTGGATTCTCTCAATTAATAACCATTCCTACTAGAACCCAAAAACCTAACAGGAAAGAATCTACTCTTGACTGGATCCTTATTAATAACCACCCAAGCAATTATACTCCAGGAACCCTTCTCAACAATATCAGTGACCATATGCTTACTTACACTATTAGACAAAAACTTCATATCCCAACAACTCATAATCTCAAAACCTCCCACTCAAAAAAATTATTTAATCCAGATAGTTTCCTGAACGAATTGCAAGCATGTGACTGGTCACTGCTGACCCATCTTGAACTTGATGAGGCTGTGACCTACTTCAACACTAACTTTCTTCAAATCCTAGACTACCACGCACCCTATCGCTCTACTAGAATAAGAACTAAATCTGCCCCATGGCTAACAAAACAAACTAAGCAAAATATGCTCCTTAGAAACAAAATATGGGCTAAATGGAGAGCTACCAAATGTCCATCTGATCACCTCCTCTTTAAACAGTTAAGAAATGCCACCAAGAAGGATACTCTTAGAGACAAAAAAGACTTCTACCTTCACCTCCAACAAACCACTCAACAAACTCCACAAAAATTTTGGTCAGGGATAAACAAACTTCTTCAGCCAGGACACTCTACTACTGCTGCCCCATTAAGTTTCAACTATAATAATGCCAACCTGATCCCTGATGCCTTTAATAACTACTTTACAGAAGCCATTCAATCCCTAGCCAATTCTTTACCTCCAACTACTGCTTCCCCACCAAATACCTCCAAGACTTCATCTCCTACCTTTCATATACAACTTGTTCCTACATCTCATATCTATAAGCTACTTAAAAAACTGAAACCTTGCACCCCGTCTGCCGACCGTCACCCATCTGAATACCTACAAATTGCCGCAAAAGCTATAGACTACCCCATATCTATCATTATTAAC
>NC_056745.1:1391570103-1391590264 GCF_019279795.1 Protopterus annectens | reverse complement strand
CAGATTAAGCTAAACAATTTAAAAGGTTCTATTAATTAATTTTGTCACTTGTGTTTTATAACAACATTCTGGAAAAGTGCTATAAAGTGATATGTAATATCTGGAATTCAGATGTACTTTAAGTGGTTAACAATTTCATCAATTACTACACTGAGTGTTTAAGTGTATTTCATTGCACCTATCTAGTAGCAAATTCAGCTCTTAAATGTCTGACCACCGCTCCATTGTTATGCATTTCTTTCTGTGCTATAACTATCTAGTTATCCATAGATCTTTTGATAACCAATGAGACAGAACAGCTGGACCTGAAACTCCATGTATATGTGTATATATATATATATATATATATATATATATATATATATATATATATATATATATATGCAGTGTACAGGAAGGACAAAAAAAAAATAACCACAGTTTACAATCACTTTACGTCAGTATATTTACCTTCTTAATTACAAAGTATTGTTTTATAGATCCCTTTCAGGTGGTTGCAGTTGTAAACGTTATGTCAACCATGGTTTTATAGATCCCTTTCAGGTGGTTGCAGTTGTAAACGTTATGTCAACCATGGTTTTATAGATCACTTTCAGGTGGTTGCAGTTGTAAACGTTATGTCAACCATGGTTTTATAGATCCCTTTCAGGTGGTTGCAGTTGTAAACGTTATGTCAACCATGGTTTTATAGATCCCTTTCAGGTGGTTGCAGTTGTAAACGTTATGTCAACCATGGTTTTATAGATCCTTTCAGGTGGTTGCGGTTGTAAGCGTTATGTCAACCATGGTTTTATAGATCCCTTTCAGGTGGTTGCAGTTGTAGCGTTATGTCAACCATGGTTTTATAGATCCCTTTCAGGTGGTTGCAGTTGTAAACGTTATGTCAACCATGGTTTTATAGATCCCTTTCAGGTGGTTGCAGTTGTAAACGTTATGCCAACCATGGTTTTATAGATCACTTTCAGGTGGTTGCAGTTGTAAACGTTATGTCAACCACGTGCATTTTATGTTCATTAATAAAGAACTAATCATGCAAAATCATGCCGTGCTCAATAACATTCACACGCTAAAAGAAAATTATGAACAGAATTTGTGAAGAGATATGTTTTTGTATCTTGCGATGTATGTTGTATTTATTACCGATATCATTCTAATTCACTTTTTTTCATCCATGAATTATTTTTCTACAATGGACTTTTTGTCCTAACAATATGAATTATATGTTACTTCAGTGTTTTGCATTATTATTTTGAATAGTGCTTGAGACAATTTTCAGTACATTCTGATGACATTTCTAGTGAAGATTTTGTGGTAAAGGAAGGGTTAACAAAGACAGTTTCAAATGATATATTTTGATTTTTATTAGTTGTAAGGTCTTAGATATTTTGCAATTATTTTCTTTCCCTAGCATGTAACAGTGTTTAACAGTCGGATTCCAAGATGGCTGCCGGCTAGACTGCTCCCTATTCACTGTGCTCCTCACTGCTATGTAATTACCGGCTAATTTCAACAGCTTTTAAGCAAAGTTTCTCCACAGTTTTTTCTACAGAAATCTTCTCTGACTCAAGCTCTTCACTTTGGGATTATTTATTTTTGGAAAAAGGTGAATTTTTGGATTATTTTACCTCAGAATAACTTTTGGCCTCAACAGTTTTTGGACACGTGCACTCTGGAACCTTATCTCTGTGCCAGTCATCCTGCTTTCACACCTCTTGACTGGGTATGGCTGATAACTCAGACTCCATGGATACACAGACAACCAAGGCCAAATTTTCTTCTATGCTCTCTCCAGAGAAGGAGCCTGGCTCCAAGAGACTAAGAACAACTAAACTATCTACTGAGATCACAAAAAGTAAGTGCTAAAGATAAAAGTGACTCTAATTTTCATTTAGAAGACTTAAAAATAGCACTACAACCTATTCAAAGTGCTACACAGAATTTTTCTGATCAGTTCACTGATTTTGGCAAAACTTTAAAACAGATTAATGAAAGAATGGACATACTTGAAAATAAATATCTAGCCATAGAAATGAGAGCAGACGCTATTGAAAGTTACTTAAAATCTAAAGACACTCAAATAGCTGATATTCAAGCCAAAGTTCTGGATTTAGAAGCAAGGAGCCGCAGAAATAATATAATAATTAGAGGTCTGCCAGAATCTTATGAAAACCAGAACTTAATTTATGTGACTAAACAAATTTTTGAGGCATTGCTTAATTGTGAGACAAATACAAAATCCTTAACTGTAGAAAGAGCGCACAGAGCCCTGCGTGCCAGACAAGACTCTACTTCACCTCGGATTATATATACAAGATTACTAGACTTTCAAGACACCCAGCGTGTTTTAGAAGCAGCCAAAATTAAAAAAACATCTCATTTGGAATAAACATAAGTTGACTTTTTTACAGGATTTACCAGCACAAATAAAATTAAATAGACAAAAATTATCCCCATATTGTGCTGACCTGATAAAAAGGGGAATTAAATTTCGAATGCGTTATCCTAATACCCTTTCTTTCAACTATAATGAAAGGAGTTATATGTTTACAGACCCAAAAAAAGCAAAAGACATCTTCTTAAAAGTATTCAAATCTTTTCCTGCTATAGATTCACAAAAATAATACTCCTAACTAATGTAAGTACATTTGTTATCCAAGTTAGTAAGCTTACTTAGAATACTATGGTTTTTATCATTAACACTGAATATAAGCCACAGTTGGGTCAAGAAAAGATAATTTCAGTCTTGTTGTTGAGTAAAACATCTGTTTTAATGTTATTTGAAGGTGTCGCAAACTCAAATATTAATATTCTAGTATATCACGTCTTTACAATGTGCCTCTATCAACATGGCTTAGTTTACATGAGAAAGTACTGTTTTTCTATCCTAGAATGCTTTGACAGAATGGAGGGAAAAATGTCTGGTATCTCGAGCTGAATAGCGTCACCAACCTTGACTGATTGTCTTTGTTTGATGTCCAAAGCCTTTCATGTTCCTTTTCCTTTGATGTGTTCATTCACGGTATCAGTGCGACGTTGGTGATGTTCATTTCTGTATACCCTATCAGAATTGCTCTAGGGGTGCTGCACGCCTTATGGTCTGTTGACAGGATTTCAAGGAGAATGGAAAAATTGTCGTAGCCTGATATCCTCGGTTATCTGTTTACCTGCAACATGGTTTCCTGTGGTCACGTAACTGAAGAGATGATGTTTTTTTTTTTTTTTTTTTTTTTTTTTTATTTTATTCTTGGAGTCTGTATCTTCCCTGCAGCAGCATTGGTTTTGCAAGTAAGTGGGTTTTCTTTCGCAGGTTGAGACAGTACGCCTTGCATGCTCCAGGAAGTCTCTTACTAGTTCGGGACTTTCCCTCATTATGAGCAGAGTTATTTATGCCTCTATGACTTTCTTTTCTCGTAATATTATGTCCGATCATCATAATATGGCAGAATGTGTACTGTAAATCTCAACAGCAGCTGGACTACAATTTAGATTTTTATAACTTCTGAACGTTGTCAGCATTGTTTAAAACTAAATGCTTATTGTAATTGTATCTGTTACCATAGTTACGAAGTTTGTAGTAGTTTATCCTACTGCCTTGATCCTTTTCTTCCTCAGGTTCACTCTGGATCTGGTCAAGTTTTTAATCGGACCATGTGAGTTAACAGTTTAAACAACATAAATACGTTTCAAAAATACTTCTAATCAAAATCTTAGAAGTTGTGCTGAATATCATGATGCATTTGCTCGATGCGCACCTACGCAAGATCAGCTGTCTGATAGTCAAATGTGCAAATGCTAGAGAATTCTGCAATCCTAGGCTGCACCATTTAGGGATTATTCTATTGCCACTAAAAGTCAGTGACATACGAGACAAATCTTTTACGTAAAGAGGTACAGAGTAAAGAGTCCTGCATTGGAGATTAGAGTTATTTTATTTAATGAGTCATCATGCATTCAGTAGGATCGAAACATGCTATTTTCTTTGTTTCATGAAACTCACTCCTTTCCGTTTTAACACATTTGTAATAGGACTAGATGGAAGACGCACAGAAATATTTTGAGTGTCATTTCTCTAAAGCTTCTATTATGACATGAGTTGTTATAAGTTTTATTTAAAATACATGTTAACATTTCTATAACCTTTAATGTTATGGCAATGGGTAAAGTTCGTATTCAAAAAGAATAGAAAAGAATACTTCAAAATGAGTTAATTATCACTGATAAGTGTACCTAATTGTAGCCATGCATTTGTAACTCTATCCATGTAGGTTGAGGATTTTTAAAATATATATTTTGAAATTATACTTCTGATGACATCTGTAAGTATCACTGCTTCTTTAGATGCCGCCTTATTCATATAAGAACATGCAGATGGAGGCGTGTTTTAACTAAGGCTTTTTTATAAGCCAAAATATTTCTGGATGGTTGCGCAAAACAATCTAACATGAAGGTTTCGAATTGTCATTCATATATACGTGCTATCTTATATCCATAAATTCTAATGTTACTAACAAGGTTAATCTATATTGCTAAATAGGCTGGAATGGATGTAATGGTTAATAGAGAGAAAAATGTATATTGTTTTGCCTATATAGTTTGCACATATAATCTTTGTTTTAATTATATTTACTTACATATTTTCAATGACATAATAGAATGTATCAGAGTATAACTTCTCACTTAAGGGCAATTTGTAGTCCTTAGTAAGCATTTCACTATACATTAATACTTATCCCCATATTATATATTTATCCGTTAATGGTTTTTAAATAACATCACTAATATTTTATCTAATTTTGCTAAGAGTGCAGGATACATATGATTTAAAATATGTTGGGTTAATTTATACTAGACATAATGGTATTATCATTTTCATATGGACTTTCATATACCTGAATAATACACATTTGTTTTGAAGTAGAGTTAAAATAGTTTATGTAGAGTTACTCTATTTATAGGCTTTTATACTGCAAAACATTATAGTATATATTTATCTGTGAAGATTTCATTTTCTTATATCATTTAGTCTCTTTTGGTTGGAGTCATTTCTGTGTCTTACTACGCTTACACTAATGATTTAATATATAGGTATATATTATTGTTTCAAGATTTATGTTCTACTCTATTTGCATCTCACATCACATTTATATATTATATTGCAAGATTACCAACTTATTTTCTTGGGACTCTATCATATTTAATTATATAGATCTTTGTGAGTACACTTTTGAATGGGGTATGTATAGATCGGGCATCTTGTGTTTGGAAAGTTGTGTAAATATGTTTAGTTATGTTAATACTATTACTGTTACAGTCCTTTTTAGGACTATATTTAAACTTTTTTCTCATTTTTCTGTGTTTTTGGTAACCAAGTTTTTACATCGTGTATATAGCTATTTTTATCTTCCCTCTGTAGGTAAGATTAGGTGGGTAGGCACTGGGTTCGGGAAGAGGGAAGATTATGAGATTCGGGTTAATTTTATATTAAAATTTACTCGTATAGGTAATAACTGTTATGATGAGACTAAGCTTCGTTTATTTTCCTTATTTATACTTTATAAAAATTGTAGCATGCTACAGGCCACCCTCTCAAACTCAGGAACCCCACACAGCCTTCCTGAAGACACTGGAGGGTATAAATGTATCTCCAAACACCATCATATTGGGTGACTTCAACTACCCGAATATAGACTGGGAACATTACTCAAGCCCTAACTTTCTAACCCAATGGTTCCTGGAGTTCATAAATTCAAATGCCATGGAACAGCTAGTCACTGTTCCCACGAGAGGAGAAAATATACTAGATCTCATTATCACAAACATGGAGACAAAATGCTCCACACGGAAGTATATCCCTCATTGGTGAGATCTGATCATAAACTAATCTCACTGGAAATCCACATCCGCCCCACCCCAAACAAAAAAGAGCGCAGTGAAGAACTTCTCTAAAGCGAACTTCACACTACTCAAGACTGGTGTGGTATCCGTCAAGGCCCCTGAGCCAGTGGAAACCACAACCCAAGCTCTTGAGGAAGCCCTTACAAATGCCTTCTATGAACACCTCCAGGACTGCATGGATCAGGCAATCCCAAATAAAACCAAGACTCTTTCCACAAAGGAACCCAAGCGTCCAGTCTGGTGGACCCCAGCCATTAACAAACTTTACAATAAGAGGAGAAAGCTATTACATGATAGAACAAAATCCATAAAGGAAGTCACCCTGATCATTATTAGCAAAAAAATCACGAGCACTCATAAAATCAACTAAGGCCAATTTGAGAGAAAAATTGCCATGGATTCAAAAGGACAAT
Organism: Protopterus annectens; assembly: GCF_019279795.1. NCBI lineage: Eukaryota > Metazoa > Chordata > Ceratodontiformes > Protopteridae > Protopterus > Protopterus annectens. The sequence goes on along the minus strand of NC_056745.1, from coordinate 1,391,583,956 downwards.
CATAAGGCCTTTTTCAGCTTTGTTAGGAACCTGGGTGGAAACTCCCAGATATGCTCAGAATTAGTCCAAAATGATACAAAATCACTGAACTCACAGACATTGCCAACATACTGGCAGACAGGTTCAGTGCAAACTTCACCCTCTCCCCTAAAGGAGAGATAACTATCCCAGCAGTGTGTAGCCTCCCAGACATCTCAAATGCGCAGGTAAAGCTGCTCTCTCTAAAGCTAAAACACAGCATCAATGGGACGGATGGTGTCCCCGGCTGTGTGCTACATGAGCTAAATGAGAATTAAACCGCACATAAGGCAGCTGTTTAATCTCAGCCTTACCACAGGATCACGTGCCCAAGGGTGGCGTCACGGCAACTGTGGTCCCACTCCACAAAGGCGGTGCCTCTCACGGACCCTGGTAATTACCGCCCCATAAGCTTAACAAGTCTAGTCTGCAAAGCTATGGAAGGATCATAATGGAGCTCATAAACAAAGATATAGGGGACTTGCAGACATTGGACCCGACCCAGTTTGGCCGTCAAGGGCAGATCATGCCTTTTGAACTTGGTCGACTTCTTGAAACAGTCACCAAGGCCATTGATGAGGAAAGGCAGTCCATACAGCCTACCTTGACCTTGCAAAGGCCTTCGACACAATATCCCACTCAGGTATTGTAGAAAAACTTACCAGCTTAAATGTAAACCCATATGTCACAAGATGGGTTGCAAACTGGCTTAAGGACAGAACCCAAGGGTTAGAGTTGCTGGCTATGTCAGACTCCAAGCCGGTCACAAGTGGTGTCCCACAGAGCTCGGTCCTTGGCCCCTATTGTTCATCTACTTCTCAGAAGTACAGGCCAACATGGGAGGACTTTGGCTGACAAAGTTTGCAGGCGACTGCAAACTGGGCCATAGTGGAAAGTGCATCGGACATGGATATCCTTCAGAAGGGACTCAGGAAACAGATAGCTGGTGCCAGAGCCATGGCCTGAAGTTAAGCGCCAAAAATGTATAGTCATACCCTTCGGGAAAAACAAAGGTAACCCCAAGCTACCATATAGGTGGCAATCCACTAAGCACAGAAGAGGTTATCAGGGACCTGGGGACCCAGGTTGACAGTGGCCTTTCTTTTGACACTCACGTTGCTAAAGTGGTTAGAAAGACCTTCTACATTGCCCACCTGATCCTGAAGGATTCACATCCAGATCTAGTGAGGTCATTGTTCCCCTGTACTCTTCACTTATCAGACCAGTGATCGAGTACAATGCCCCATTCGGGATGTATCTCACCCGACATCTGCAGCAATTGGAGAGACCCCAAAAGTTCCTCACCAAAAGGATAAAGGGACTCCAAAATCTGTCATATGCTGCCAGATTGAAGAAACTCCAGCTCTATTCAGTTGCATACCGTCTGCTCAGAGGTAACATGTGCCTGACATACAAGGCCATGTCCAACCCGGAATTAATGGACATGTTCCACCTCAAAAAATCCAAATCCACCAAAATCACTAGAGCAAGCGACTTAAACCTTAGCACGGATATAAATAGGACGTGCTGGAGGGATAGATTTATCACTCAGAGACTCCCTATGCTGTGGAATAAAATCCCGATCCATGTGAGGCAGAGCACCTCGCTGGCTCTGTTCAAGAGAAATCTTGACCTGTGGATGGGAGATCGTAGGTTTATCCCGGGAATCATCTCTGTGTCACTGCTGGACAGATGCACAACAAACTAATGGGAACAGTATTTTTTCATATAAGGGGTGGCGTAAGCCACAAAAATTTGGGCTAGGCTTATAAATGCCTTAGGGCAGATAGCCTAGTATAAACCTATGAACCTATGAACCTATATACACAAATAATTTATATTTTAACATCTCCTTTAACAAACCTTTATTAAACACATGACTAATTCATTAATAATTGATTCCTGGAATGTAAGAGGGATCCAAAATAAAGACAAGGAATCCTTAATATTTCATTTAATGTATAAATCGCTAGCCAATATATGTTTTTTGCAAGAAACACATATTCCTAGAGACGACTGGGACAAAGTAAGAAATAAAAAATGGATCAAAAAAATAATAGCTTCAGGGGATACTTCTAACTCTAGGGGGGTGGCTATCATAATCAAACAAAAATTTTTGGGAACTATTAGTGAAGAAAAATATGACAATGAAGGTAGATGGTGCTACTTTACTTCTACCATACATAATTTGGATAAACCACTACTGGTACTAAATCTTTATGGCCCTTGTTATAATCAACATATTTTTATTTTACAGATTTATAATATTCTATCTTCCTACAAAGATCATTTTATTATTTTAGGTGGGGACTGGAATGCTGTAATTAACCCAGATATAGATCGTACAAGTCGTTCTTCTTAGCACAATCAACAAGCTTCCTTTGCTCTTGAAGACTTAATTTTAGAGTACAACCTCATACACCCTTTACAATTCATCAAATACTCAAATAAAAATGATACTTATACTTACTATTCCAAATGCTATCATTCATGGTCTAGGTTAGATTTCTTTCTTATATCAAATCTTCTTTCACAGTTGTTAATAGATTTTATTACTGAACCCAGATTTCTCTCTGATCACTCTAGAATATTAGTAAAATTAAATCTAAACTTTAACCCTGGCCATAAATGTATAAGACATAACTGGACATTAAATAATAACTTGCTTTCTAACGAAGAAATTAATAAATTATGTATAGAAATAATTCAGGATATGGGAAAATTTAGATTCATCAGAAATCCCCTATGATATACAATGGGTGGCTTGTAAAGCTAGATTACGGGGTATGTTTATTGGAAAGGCTGCATATCTTAAAAAGCAATTTAATAGTAAAGAAAGATTCCTAAAACTAAGAATTCAGTCCCTTGAAAATCAATTTAGGTCAAATCCGGACCCATCATATGATAAACAGATTATAGACTATCAAAAAAAATTGATTTTATTACACCAAAATAACCTTTCAATACTGGAGCAAAGATTATTAATCACTTACTCAGAATGGGCTCAAATTCCTTCTAAAACCTTAGCAAGAATAATTAAAAAAAATTTTGAGAGATCTAAAATAACGCCCTTACAATATAACAATCAATTATATAACACAGACAAGGAAGTTTTGCATCTGTTTACTTTACTATATACAGATATTTTCCAAAACATCCAATTCTATAGAAAATAGTTACATAAACAGTTTTTTAAGTTCTATAACTTTTCCTAAGCTAAATGAAAAACAGCAGAATATTCTTTCATCCCCCCTTACTCTTTTAGAAATTAATGAGTCAGTTGAAAGACTAATAAGTGGTAAATCCCCAGGCCCTGACGGATTCACACCTAATTTCTTTAAATCCTTTAAATCAGTAATTGCTCCCTTTCTTCTTAAAGTGTATAACTATATAAAAATAAATGATATATCTGATCTTCACTGGAACACTTCCAAAACTATATTTATTCTAAAAAATAACAAAGATAAAACTGACCCCCGCAATTATAGACTGATTTCTTTAATCAATGTAGACATCAAGATTCTGTCTTCTATTCTTGCTAATAGATTGAAGAAGATCCTATCATCAATAATGTCACCTGATCAGACAGGTTTTATGTCTCACAGACATATCTGGGACAACACCTTGACTTTGGATTCCATTATGCATCTTACAAAACATGATAATAACCCACTTTATGCATTTATCCTTGATGCATCAAATGCATTCGATAGAGTGAATTGGGAGTTTCTCTTTCTCTCCCACCCCCACCTGAGATAAAAAAGACCACAGTGAAGAACTTCTCAAAAGCCGACTTCACACTTCTAAAGACTAGTGTGGTCTCTTTTAAGGCCCGCGAGTCTGCGGAAACCATTACTCAAGCAGCTGAATCACTTACAAATGCCTTCTACCAGCACCTACAGGACTGCATGGATCAGGCAATCCCAAACAAAACAAAGACTCTTTGTACCAAAGGCAAGCATCCAGTCTGGTGGATCCCAGCCATAAACAAGCTCTACAACAAAAGGAGGAAGCTACTACAAGATAGAGCAAAATCCTTAAAAGGGAAGACACCTTTGATCATTATAAGTAAAAACTAAGATCTCTCATAAAATCATCCAAGGCAAATTTTGAGAGAAAAATCACCAAGGACTCAAAAGACAATCATAAGGCCTTCTTTAGCTATGTTAGAAACCTGGGAGGCAACTCCCAGATATGCTCAGAATTAGTTCAAAATGATGTCAAAATTACTGAACCTACAGACATTGCCAACATACTGGCTGACAGGTTCAGTGCAAACTCCCAAAGGTGAGATATCTATACCAGAGGATTGTAGCCCCCCAAACATCTCTAATGCTCAGGTGATAACTGCTCTCTCCAAGGCTAAAAACACAGCATCCATGGGACCAGATGGTGTCCCCGGTTGTGTGCTCCACGAACTCAATGAGGAATTAAACCCGCAGTTAGGGCTGCTGTTTAATCTTAGCCTCAACTCAGGATATGTACCCAAGGAGTGGCGTACAGCAACTGTGGTCCCACATCACAAAGGCGGTGCCTCCACCGACCCTGGAAATTACCAACCCATCAGCCTGACAAGCCTGATCTCCAAGGCTATGGAGAGGATCGTAATGGAACTCATAAATAAAGACATAGGGGACTTGCAGACTTTGGATCCAACCCAGTTTGGCTTTGTCAAAGGCAGATCATGCCTTTTAAACTTGGTTGACTTTTTTGAAACAGTCACCAAGGTCATTGATGAGGGAAAGACAGTCCACACAGCCTACCTCGACCTGGCAAAGGCTTTCGACACAAAACCCCACTCAGGCATCATTGAAAAACTCATCAGCTTAAATGTAAACCCATACGTCACAAGATGGGTTGCAAACTGGCTAAGTGACAGAACCCACAGGGTCAGAGTTGCTGGCGCCATGTCAGACTCAAAGCCTGTCACAAGTGGTGTCCCACAGGGCTCAGTCCTGGGCCCACTCTTGTTCGGCATATACTTTTCAGAAGTACAAGCAAACACAGGAGGGTTATGGCTGACCAAATTTGCAGATGACTGCAAACTGGGCGCCATAGTTGAGAACACATCCGACACAGATATCCTCCAGAAGGGTCTTATAGAAATGGATAACTGGTGCCAGAGCCATAGCCTAAAGTTAAACACCAAAAAATGCATAGTCATACCCTTCGGGAAAAACAAGGTTACCCCTAGCTACCATATAGGCGGCAATCCACTAAGCACTGAAGAGGTTATCAGGGATCTGGGGACCCAGGTTGACAGTAACCTTTCGTTTGACACTCACGTTGCCAAAGTAGTTAGGAAGACCTTCTACATTGCCCACCTGATCATGAAGGGATTCACATCTAGATCAAGGGAGGTCATCGTCCCCTGTACTCATCACTCATCAGACCAATGATTGAGTACAATGCCCCATTCGAATGTATCTGACCCGACACCTGCAGCAACTGGAAAGGCCCCAAAAGTTCCTCACCAAAAGGATAAAGGGTCTCAAAAATATGTCTTATGCTGCCCGACTGAAGGAACTCCAGCTCTATTCAGTCGCTTACCGTCTGCTCAGAGGTGACCTGTGCCTGACATACAAGGCCATGTCCAACCCGGAATTGATGAACATGCTTCACCTCGAAAAATCTAGATCCCTTAGAACTACAAGGGCAGGAGACTTAAACCTTGACACGGTTATTAATAGGACGTGCTGGAGGGACAGATTCATCACCCAGAGACTCCCTATGCTGTGGAACAAAATCCTGGTACATGTGAGGCAGAGCACCTCGCTGGCTTTGTTCAAGAGAAATCTTGACCAATGGATGGGAGATCGCAGATATACCCCAGGGATTATCTCAGTGTCACTGCTTGACAGAGGCACAGCAAAATAACAGGCATAGTATCCTTCAAACTAAAGGGGTGGCGAAAGCCACAAATCTCTGGGCTAGGCTTATAAATGCCCTTGGGCAGATAGCCTAGTATGAACCTATGAACCTATGAACTATGTTTTATTTTAATTTCCCCATTACTTTCATAAATGTTATCAAAACTCTATACAAAGAATCCTTTACCAGACTGTATATTAACGGAATTACTTCAAATCGTATAAAGATGACTAATGGTACGAGACAGGGTTGTCCTTTATCTCCTTTTCTTTTTAACTTGTATTTGGAACCTTTACTTTTGTACTTATCACAAAACACATTTCACAAGATTCCTAGGATTTTCAACACTAATCTAAGTTTCTCAGCCTTTGCGGATGACTTAGTTATATTTTTTCAAACCCCTATTTCAGACCTTAAAAAAATAATGACTTCTATTGAGAAATTTTCACTTGCATCGGACTATCTAATTAACTCCCAAAAGACTCATATTTTCCCTTTAAATCATTTGGCGCATAAGTCTTACTTATTCCCGGATTCTCATTTTCATATTACTTATGTGATTAGGTATCTGGGTGTACATATGGAGCATAACAACCTATCTTCATTTCAAAATAACTTATATAAAGCATGGTCTTCTATAATGCTAGATTTGCGTAGATGGGAACTTCTGAATGTATCACTTCTTTCAAAAGCTGCCATAATTAAAATGAATATCCTTCCAAAATTTCTGTACCAATTTAATGCTTCAGATCAAATAATACCTAAATCCTTCTTTGACAAAGTTAATAAAGAACTAGCCAAATTTTTGTGGTTTCCTAAGGCAGTTAGGATCTCTTATTCTAAATTATCTATCTCTAAAAATAAGGGGGGGTTAGGCTTACCAAATTTATATTTCTATTACTTAATTGTTTTGGCAAATAAACTTTTGTCCATCTCTAATTTGAATTGTATTCACTACAATAATTCATCCAATTGGGTTAAGATATGGCATTACTATATTATATCCAAAAACATAAACCCTGCTGCTATTCCTTTTATCTCTTCTGAATCCATGAACACTCTCAAAATCTCGTTTTTCCTCAAACATAAGATAAAAGCATTCCAGGAATTATTTAAACTGATCAAGATGGATAACTTTTTACATTTACTTCAACCAATTCACCTAAATCCCAATTTCAAACTAGATAATACACCTTTTAACCTTACAAATTATCCCCTTATTAAAAATATGAATGTCCGATCACTCTTGAAATATAAAGACTTGTCCCTAACTGAGTTACGGAAGACTCTGGGTGTCAACTGTAATTATGCCATAATTCTGCGCCAAATAAGGGATGTGGTTATAAACAATTGCAATTTCACTAAGCCAAGTGAACAGGATCTTAATAATTTAGATATGATAATTAAAACATTATCATTACCTGAGAAAATGTTATCAAAGTCTTATAACTTATTAACTAAATTAATACAAGATTCATCATGTCTTTTTTTAAACTTCTGGGAAAATCACAATCCTCATTTAACTGATAACCAAAAACTCTTGGCCATCAGAAACACTTTACAATACTCCCCTTTTAAGAAATTGGTCAATACCCAATTAATGATTAATAATAATGCTTATCTTACTCCTGCCAAACTCAACAAATTTGACGCGTGCAAGTCTTCATCTTGTCCCTGTTGCTTCTTTCCTAAAGCTGACCTTTTACATATTCTTTCGTATTGCCATTTCTCACATAAACTTTGGACTTCCTTGAAAGTAAGGTTACAGAAAATGGGATACCACAAATCCACCTTATCATGGGAGATTGCAATGTTACACATACCTACAATACTTCTCTCTAAATTGGATACACATGTGCTTGTTTTTATTTGTTCACTTATAAAAATGTACATTACCAAAAATTGGCTTGATCGTACTAAATTGAATTGGAAAGCCTTTAGATCAATGGCTTACATGTATATTTCCGCTAATAAATCGGTGTGGAAAAGTCCTAAGAAAAGGGTTTTAAATAATAAAGTTTTAGAGAAAGTCCTTTACATTATTAATATTGACTAGTAGTTTTCAAATTCATTGTCATGTTACACATTCAGGTTTAATTTAATCTTATATTTTACTTTCTCATTTTGACTACAGTCTCATTTCATATTTGGATCCTTGGTTACCATCTGTATATATTGTATATATCGTTTTATGTTGTTTGCCCTCACCTTCATGAATTGTAAGACATTATTACAAGATGTATAAAATTTATTCAACTCCTATATGTCAATAGTTTTAATGTCTGATTTTTGTTTTTGTCATATTTTATAAATCAATAAAAGATTTTTTGAGGAAAAAAAACAGTGTTTAACAGTCATAAGCATCTCTTAAAACACTCCAGCCTAAATTTCATGTCAGTCTCTACTCTTCTCCTGTCCACTCATTCTGGTTCCATCTCTCCCCTTATTTCCCATTATCCCTTGCTTGGCATTTCTTTTAAACTCTCACACTCCCTCTCGCCATAGGGTTGCCACCCTTACCTTTTGCCCCGCCCCTCATCTATTATATTACCTTAGTCTTACTCCACTGTACTCCAACACTTCTGACTTGCACCTTAAATCCCACCCATTTTTCTCTTCTACATATTTATTGCATACTACTTTTGTAGATACCATAATAGCTGACATATGTTCTTGTTTTTACTGTGTTACATCATATTTCATCTAGTCACTTATTACACCATAATTATATACATCACCTGTTACTTCAACATGTGTTCAGCTTTACCACTCAACTGCTGTTCTATATATTTCTGTACATTTTCATTTGCTTACATCTGCTAACAAGGACTGCAAAACCACTCATACATGTACTGCTTGATACATATACCAGTGTCATACAATTCTGTGTTCAATGCAACAATATACAGTACACACTGGTGTTCTTATGTATTTACTTCTTTACTTGGTATTTGTTTACAACAGCAAACTGACAGTACACAACCCCTTGATCTGCATAAAATACATATGATTACAAAACATGCAAATGATTACAACACTAAAATCTAGTAGACGACAAATTGTAAATCATATGGTTAATAATCATATGGTTAATAGAACAGGGCAAGTCGATCAAAGAAGGACCCGGTCAAGTGACTATATAGCTGAAATATAACATTCTACCCACTAAAAAGAAATGGTTGAGCTCTGGTTTATACAAAAATATAAACACGTAGAACAGGTACAATAAAGTATATGCTTGATATGTAACAGATATATATGATGTACAATATTATGCAAAACATAAGAAGTAGTCGGGCACTTTTGTTTCCTATTTCTAACTGTATGTGCAGTAAGGGAGATCACTTTTCTTAGCCTTTAGCACATTTGCAATATAGGAGGTACAACTTTCTCCATTCATGAGGAAAAAAACTGTCCTAGTGATACCATTGTAATGTATGTAAGGAAGACAGATGGACAGGTATTCTTTGGTTTAAAGCAGCCTGTAAATTAGGTTGCAACAGATGAGAAAACAGAGTCTACAAGGCAGTTAAAAAAGCCTTGAAGTTTTATGTCAAGGGAGAAGATTCAGTGATGAATTAAATAAGTACAACAAAAGAAGTAAAGTGACAGAGAAGAGTAAGAAAAGAAAAAAAAACAAAGAATTAACAAATTAGTTATGGAAAACTTTTAATTTTGCTATTTCGGGAATGTGGCAAGAATGAGAATGTATTTGACAGTAAACAGTATGTTTTGTTTGCTTGGGATTGTCTACAATTTATCATATTCTAATAGGAGATTGTGGCATGAAGACATGGACACCAGAAGTTATCCATTTTGCAAGGAAGTGGATACAGAAACCCTGTTTTTATGAATATTTTAATTGACCTTGAAAGTGTTTAAGGTTTGATGTTTGTCTAAGTTCTCTGGGAATTGTTCATAGGTTCATAGGTTCATACTAGGCTATCTGCCCGAGGGCATTTACAAGCCTAGCCCATCGTTTTGTGGCTTACGCCACCCCTTTAGTATGGGGAACTATACCCATTATTTTGCTGTGCCTCTGTCGAGCAGTGACACTGAGGTAATCCCTGGGGTATATCTGCGATCTCCCATCCATTGGTCAAGATTTCTCTTGAACAAGGCCAGCGAGGTGCTCTGCCTCACATGTACCGGGATTTTGTTCCACAGCATAGGAGTCTTTGGGTGATGAATCTATCCCTCCAGCACGTCCTATTAATAGCCGTTAAGGTTTAAGTCTCCCGCCTTGTGGCTCTGATGGATCTAGATTTTTGAGGTGAAGCATATTCATCAAATCTGGGTTTGACATGGCCTTGTATGTTAGGCAAAGGTCACCTCTGAGCAATGTGGCGACTGAATAGAGCTGGAGTTCTTTCAGTCGGGCAGCATAGGACAGATTTTGAGACCCTTTATCCTTTTGGTGAGGAACTTTGTGGCCTCTCCAGCTGCTGCAAGTGTCGGGTCAGATACATTCGAATGGGGCATTGTACTCAATCATTGGTCTGATGAGTGATGAGTAAAGGGAGACTATGACCTCCCTTGATCTAGATGAGAATCCCTTCATGATAAGGTGGGCAATGTAGAAGGTCCTCCTAACTACCTTAGCTACATGGGTGTCGAATGACAGACTACTATCAACCTGGGTCCCCAGGTCCCTGATAACTTCTTCTGTGTTCAGTGGATTGCCACCTATTTGGTAGCTAGGGGTAACCTTGTTTTTCCCGAAGGGTATGACTATGCATTTTGGCATTTAACTTTAGGCCGTGGCTCTGGCACCAGTTATCCGTTTCTGTGAGACCCTTCTGAAGGATATCTGTGTCAGAATTGTTTTCTACTATGGCCCAGTTTGCAGTCATCTGCAAACTTTGTCAGCCATAACCCTCCTGTGTTTGCTTGTACTTGGGAAAAGTAGATGCCAAACAAGAGTGGGCCCAGGACTGAGCCCTGTGGGACACCACTTGTGACAGGCTTTGAGTCTGACATGGCCAGCAACTCTGACCCTGTGGGTTCTGTCACTCAGCCAGTTTGCAACCCATCTTGTGATGTATGGGTTAACATTTAAGCTGATGAGTTTTTCAATGATACCAGTGGGGTATTGTATCGGCCTTAGCCAGATCGAGGTAGGCTGTATGGACTGCCTTTCCCTCATCAATGGCTTTGGTGACTGTTTCAAAAAGTCAACCAAGTTTAAAGGCATGATCTGCCTTTGACAAAGCCAAACTGGGTTGGATCCAAAGTCTGCAGATTCCCTATGTCTTTATTTATGAGGTCCATTATGATCCTCTCCGTGGCTTTGGCAGATAAGGCTTGTCAAGCTAATGGGCGGTAATTTCCAGGGTTGGTGGAGGCACCGCCTTTGTGAAGTGGGACCACAGTTGCAGTGCGCCACTCCTGGAGTGTATCCAGAGGTAAGACTTTGATTAAACAGCTGTCCTAGCTGTGGGTTTAATTCCTCATTGAGTTCGTGGAGCACACAGCCGGGGACACCATCAGGTCCCATGGATGCTGTGTTTTGCTGGAGAGAGCAGTTCTCACTTGGGCTGGAGATGTTTGGGGGCTGCAATCGTTTGGTATAGATATCTCTCCTTTTGGGAGGGGAGAAGTTTGCACTGAACCTGTCACCCAGTATGTTGGCAATGTCTGTAGGATCAGTAATCTTCACATCATTTTGAACTAGTTCTGAGCATATCTGGGAGTTTCCTCCTAGGTTTCTAACATAGCAAAAGAAGGCCTTATGATTGTCTTTTGAGTCTTTAGCTATTTTTCTCTCGAAATTTGCTTTGGATGATTTTATGAGAGCTCTTAGTTTTACTTATAGTGATCAAGGGTGTCTTACCTTTTAAGGATTTTGCTCTATCTTGTAGTAGCTTCCTCCTTTTGTTGTAGAGTTTGTTTATGGCTGGGGTCCACCAGACTGGACGCTTGACCTTTAGTACAGAGAGAGTCTTTGTTTTGCTTGGGATTGCCTTATCCATGCAGTCCTGCAGGTGCTGGTAGAAGGCATTTGTAAGTGATTCAGCGGCTTGAGTACTGTTTTCCTCACGACTCGGGGCCTTAAAGGAGACCACACTAGTCTTTAGAAGTGTGAAGTCAGCTTTTGAGCAGTTCTTTACTGTGGTCTTTTTATTTCAGGTGGGGTGGGATGAGGACCTCCAGCGAGATTAGTTTGTGATCTGATCTCACCAGTGAGGGGTATACTCCGGTGTTGAACATTGTGCTCCCATGTTCGTGATGATGAGATCAAGTATGTTATCTCCTCTTGTGGGGATGGTGACTAGTTGTTCCATGGCATTTGAGTTTATGAATTCCAGGAACTTTTGGGCTAGGTGTTTTGGGCTTCAGTAGTGTTCCCAGTCTATATTAGGGTAATTGAAGTCACCTAGTATGATGGTGTTTGGTGATACATTTATCCCCTCTAGTGTTTTCAGGAAGGCCATGTGAGGTTCCTGAGTTTGTGAGGGTGGCCTGTAACATGCTACAATTTGCAGAGCAGTCTTGCCTATGGTTAATTGCACCTGGATGGTCTCAGATGCATCGTCGCTTGCCACCAGTCTTGAGGTGTGGGTGTCCTTGATCATTCTGGTTACCCCCCTCCTTTCTTGTTTTTGTCCGGATTTTGGGGCCGGAACGCATGATATGAGGTAAGGTAAAACCTGATGGCGCAGCTGGGGTGCTCTCAGGAGCCTTGAACCAGGTTTCTGTCACAGCACAGACATCGATGTTCTCCATACTGAGAAGGGCCTCGAGTGCATGCATTTTGAGATTTAGACTTCTGGCATTGAGCAGCATTACCCTTAGTTTTTTCCTTTTTGTGTTCTAGGGTGGTAGGTTTTAGAATTTGAGCCTTGCCTAAAAAGGCACTATGGGGGTGGCAAGAGCCTTTGCCAATATCCGGAATCCCAGGGTGACAGGTGCAAGCCGTCCCTTGCGGCAGCGTGGCTTGTCCAGCATGTCATCCCAGGCAGACAGATACTGGATCCCCTTTGAATGACACCAGTGTTTAAGCCAATCGTTAAAGCTGATCATCTTATCTCTGTATTGTGGTATCATTCTTGGTGAAGGTAGGATACTGCTCAAGGTCAGGGTCATACCTGCCTGGGCTACATAATCAGAGAGCTCCTCAATGTCTCTTTTCATGTAGTCCAAGGAGGTAATGCGTCTCAGGTCGCTTACACCAGCGTGGACAATGACTGAGTCATATTTGTACCTGCTGTTGAGAGACCTGAGTGCTTGCGTTATGTGGCGGATTCTAGCGCCCGACAGGCAGCTTACTGTGACCCTCTCCTTACTCAGTCTGGTGAGCGGGACGTCAGTGTGTCTGACTATGGAGTCACCAATGACTAGTGTGTATTCAATAGTTTAGTGAAATATACATATCCATGGCTACTTGTAAATTTTTTTTGTAGATTCAAGACCTGTTTTTGGATCTCAGTTTCTTTTTTTTTTTTTTTTTTTTTTTTTTTTGGGTTGGGGGGGTATACCATGGCAGAAATTTACTAATGGTTATACTTAACATAAGGACTTTATAACATTCTGTGTGCTACTATGAGATGACATCATAACTCGTCTAGTTTGTTGGCAGCTAAACAACAGGGTATTTTAATGGGGAGATTTAGTAGCAAATTAGGCTACTTATTGCAGTTTTGTTCTAATTTGACTTTTTGATTTAACTGGAGTTTTGTATGGAAAAAAGTTGAGAGTAGGAAGATAAGAGCATCACAAAGGCAGAGTTTGGAAAGAATTTACAGTTTTTGGTTTGTTTTGTGCACTTCATAGCTGATGTGGTGGGTGAATTTCAGGTTTTGGCCCATCAACATATCTAACAGTTTAATGTGGGCACAGGTTCTGTTCATGATTTTGTTTAATCACACAAAACTGAGGTTATCTGAGTTTTCTTGAGAAGAGATAGGAGCAAAGAGAAGTAACTCCGTTTATAGCACTTACAAGCCATTTGACTTTATCAATTT